>NC_060170.1:14341269-14435629 GCF_021292245.1 Micropterus dolomieu
GTGTGGAAGGTTTTTCTTTTTTCTAAATGTCAACCGTTTTTGATTCTCTGACTTATTGAGTGTTGCTATGTTTGTGAATCAGTGATGTTTTATTAAAGTGGGTTTAAAAAGTCAAAGTCTCTCTCTCTCTCTGTGTTTCCCCCCCCGCATCTCACTGCGCAGCCAGAGCGCAGCACACAGACAGCAGCCCCTCCAGCTTCTCTCCCAGCAGTGTTTTTCTTAGCTGGATTTTCTTGTGTGGAGGTGAGTGGTGATGAGCAAAAGACTAAACTACCATTGCCTCGAGTTTACCGCTAATTAGACAAAAGACAATATAGGCCTAGGACTGTGTCTTGCTAACGCATGACTCATGAGCTGAGCTAATGTAATAAGTTAGCTGAAGTTTAGCTAAGGCAATATCTCATGGCCATACAACCTAATGTACTGATGGAGACACTACAGGTGAACACAGTAACATTTGTGTCTAATAACGTCATCACAATCGCCACATTGATATGCAAATTAGGCGTTAACTAATTAAAATGCGCTAATTTGCACACATTTGCCAAGTCACTGCAGGTGAATGGGATAAAGAAAATAACTAAAGCATATCACCACAGAACCTCCCCAGTTAATGAATTACATCAAGAGTATTTTCCTCTGAAATGTGCTGTGTAAATATGCAGATTAGCTTGTTTTGGGTAATATAGCCTAAATCTACAGAAGCAAACAGACAGAGGGTATTAGGCTTAAAACCAACACCATCTAAATGTGTGTTCTTGAAGTTTTATTTCCATTAGAGTAAAAGAAGACATGGAAACAAAATAGACCAAAGTCTCAAAATTGACCACTCCATGAAAAAGTGCCTTAAAGAGTAACTTCATAGTTTTGATGGTAGGCTCCTCATCTAATAACTCTCCATTCTATTAGTTTGTTGTATGCTGATAGATCCTTATATAATACAGACAGCCCTCCCTCAAATGTGAAACTAAGTCCATGTCACCATCAGTAGTAAATGTAAATGTAATATAATAGCAAAAATAATACTGTATTTGATCAATACATTAATGTATTCAGGCAAGTCAGTATTCTGTTGCTTGGCTGTGTGAAGCTGAAGGTTATCTTTACTCATTTGGCAACTTGCTTGTGAAACAAAAAGTGAAAGTATTTAAATAACATTTATTTTAATTATGCATGCAGCCCAATGCCACAGTTTAGTGTGAAGATTTATATGAGTGTAGTGTTATGTATTCCAATAACACCAAAACAATTTAAATGATTTATTGGCTTATGAACAACTTATTAATGAAACTATGTCATAAATGTATACTTGAAACTAGTAGCATAGAAAACATGCACATTGTGGCACAGTTTCCTTTGCTGTCGCCTGCTCCTGTGATAAACCTAGTGAATACTATAGAAGGCCGTGGTCTCTGTGTGAACTGATTATTTTGTAGCAAATGTTGTTGAGTTAATATATTTGTCTTGTTTAAAAAAATGCCCTTTTTTTCACTTGAGCCCCTGCCCACCAAAATGTCTGTGCACGTCCCTGCACCAGAAGGTTGCTAATGGGGGCAGCATTTGAGATGACCCGATCCAGTGTGTGCCCCTTGGACTGTGTGGGGTACATGTTGTTAGAGGTTGAGGCCGTCCAGTAGTTGCAGAAACTCCTATGCAAAGTGGCAGGAGGGGGTGTCTACATGAATATTAATATCTCCAAGTATCATAATGTTGGCAGATGTGGTGCAGAGTGTTGTGATAAGGTCGCCCATCTCTGAAATAAAAGCAGAGTTTGGTTTGGGTGGCCGGTAGATGAGGAGCATCTTCATGGGAAAAGGGGGTGTTGGTGTGAAGTGATCTTGGGGAGTTTTCCGTGCTGTCCAGCTTAGCATGCAGAGATCTTGCGGTGTTTCCGGTGTTACTAACAGCGAGAGCAACACTGTTGACGCGGCAGACATGTGACAGTGATCCAGATGGATGGAATGGTTGAAGCAGAGTGACTAGGCTGATGGTAAACAAACTTTTGATAAGAACTTCTGTGGATCTAACGTGTTCGGCGCAGAAGTCAAAGTTCTTTAATGGCTGCAATGCACGGTGGAATGGTGCAGTTGAAATTCAGCAGCTACAGGATGGAATACTTAAGCTTCATGACAGTCGCCAAATGGAACGATGGATAAATTCGGGTGTTCACCCACAGACAACTGGAGGTGACCAACAATCAGCTGATGTTGGAAGAGACGGCAGTAGGTGAGTAGACAGCAAGCCGGAAGCTTCCGGTCAGAGAGCTGAGGTGAACGCGGAAGTCCCTTAAACCTGCATTATATCAAACGGCCAGTAGCGGGCGACTCTTCTGGTTGCACAAAGAAGTCTGGTTCCATTAAAAATAATGGCAAAATGACCCTACTTCTCAGCTGATTTATAACCTCAGTAAACACTTTCATAATGAGGTTATGGTCTCAATTACTAGTTTCAAGTCATCTTCAATACAAGTTCATTAATTTAGTAAATTGTTGTCCCATTTTGAGGAAAATCGACCTTAAACCATGGTGACCTGTCAATCAGGATGAAGCTTATTAGGAGTTGGCTGTTCACTTTCTCTGGTGAGTACATTTAGTTTTAAGCCTATTGTTCGCTAGAAAAAATTGTCAGCCCTGTTAAAATGACGTAAACGTGAATTACAGATGCACCTAGCTAACCAAGCTAACTAGCTCTACACGGAGCCGTTGGCTCCACCGTCTCATCCAAATATGGTGAAACATTTGGCATTAAACAGAGAAACAACATGTTCAAGCCCTCTTCACATATATAGGATATCTGATGATGATCACAGATCATGTCTGAATGTCTGGGACACTTGTTGGGCTGTATGTCGGCTACGTACTCTGGCTTTCACTGAACCACTGCTGCACTTGGCTCTGTCCACAGGTGTAACATGTCAGAAAAAAGATATCTTAAGTTATGAATGGACTTCCAGTAGGAGACGATAATACATTTATAGACATAACCATCCCAACCCCTATGTTTGCAAGAAGTACCCTCCCATTTCTGTGCCATTAATGATACATTTGACTGAGTATCTAAAGGTTCAGTGTGTAAGATTAAAGTTGCTCTATTTTTAGAATATTGCATTGATATTCATAAGGATGTTTTCCTTGGTGTGTAATCACCTGAAAATAAAAATTGTTGTGCTCTCATTACCTTAGAATAAGCCCTTTTACATAGGAGTGGGACCTTCCATGGAATTTGCCATGTTGAACTGCCGTGTTTCTACAGTAGACCAGAACAGACAAACCAAACACTGGCTCCCTATAAATAGGGCCTTTCAATTTTTTTCACACTGATTTATGACTGTCCTCCAACTAGCATGAAGGCCTTAAGTAAAGAACAAGTAAATAAAAGTTTGGTTGTTGTTTCTGTCTGGCTAAATGTGTAGGAAATACTTTTAGTGCATGTGTGGACTCATGCTGGACTGAACAAAATCTTTAAAAGTCAGACTGGATGGCACATGACTGTCAGCCTATCAAAGGTCAGCTTGGATTGGACATAGCTTGGATAGATGGATGGATGGATGGCACATAAAACCAAATAATAACCAAGAACAAGGACAAGGACTAATAACACTGCACTATGCACTTCACATTTTGTGCCTAAATGTTAATATAGAACAGAACGTTCAGCTATAGTGCTTTATTTATTGTTTGTTGAAAAACAAAAATGATGAGCATCTTATTTACATTGAAATATGTAATAAAATTAAATATATAGACATGGTATATAAACATGACAGGAGATTTCTATATTTCTGTTTTTATTATTGTCAAATGTACATTTCCTTTGGTTGAAATTAAAGACATCTGTGGCACAAAGATTATGTCATTCTATTCAGAGTAGACCAGCTACTATACTGTATAGGCCTATCATTCACATTTTGTCCTGAGATTTAAACAGTTCCAGGTTAATTCTATGGGACCCTGGGATTAAGGAGTAGGTTTGTTCAGTGTCACTAAATAGAAAATAAATATGATCCAATTTCAGGTCACGTCTCTTAAAGCAACATTATGTAAGATTATTTTTCTTTTCAAAGCTTCCTCCGTCAACGTCCTCTTTGGTCACTGCTGAGCCTCGTCACGTTGCCCGCTCGCCCAGCTCTGGCACAACACCAGCAAACCTCTCCACCAGCAGCAGAATATTATTGCTTGAAATTGTGGTGGCAAGCTGGCCAACAAAGCTAGACAGCAACCATGTAACAGGACGTACACAATATCCGAATGTGTTATCTAATAAGTTTGCTAACATCTACTTGAGATTTATAGCTAACAGCTAAACCTCTGTCTTTGAAACCTCTGGCTGATTTTGCTTAAGGCAACAACTTTGCTAACACAGGCAAATATCAACACATATATGTACAACACAAGACACAGCAAGCCAGCTATAAACTCATTACTTAACTAATTCAGCAGCAAGAAGGCCACTGTGGCATCTGTCCTGCATCCTTTTGTGCTCTTAGCTCACGCCAACAAGTAAAAGCTAGTTTGTTGTTTGTTGTTTGTATATGGGACTCCAATGTTACGAAGTTGTAATAACCAGACTTTTAGGCAAAGAAAAAGAACACTGTATTTGTACACATAGCTCATATCACATGTCCCTATTTGAAGTAAATACAATGCGTTATGGTCATTTCCATATTTCATCACCTCCATCAATAGTAGAAGCTCAGTTTGTGGTAAAGGGCAAGGTTAGCACTTTCATACTGTTCTGTTTTAATATATATTCTTATGTGGCCTCTTGCTCTGTCTTTTTCTCTTCTTCTCGTCGTCCGACAACATCTTCTTCGGTCTCTTTGCAGCCTCTGCCAAT
Organism: Micropterus dolomieu; assembly: GCF_021292245.1. Lineage (NCBI taxonomy): Eukaryota > Metazoa > Chordata > Actinopteri > Centrarchiformes > Centrarchidae > Micropterus > Micropterus dolomieu. Next base: position 14,346,106 of record NC_060170.1, read on the forward strand.
AGTGAGAATACCGAGCTAGCTTCTTCCAAACAACTTACATTGTGCATTATATACTTTTTGTTTCTTGATGAAGAGCTGTGTTGGTGCCTTACACCATTGAGCAGTTGTTGCACAATGTTGTTTGTATATGGGACTTAGCCCAGAGTGGTAATGACAAAGACGCCATTTACCCTTTTTTTGCGTTATTACAAGTCATTGTACCATCAAAATGATTCTGAAGCTGTTATTTTAAGATAAAATTACTACATATTGTTGCTTTAACATGCGATGACACAACATTATTAACATTATTAAACCCAGAATACAGAAATACAGAAAACGTCACTCAAGTTTGGTTACTTGAGAACAAGTTGTTGCTTTGGGCCATCAAGTCTTTCTGATAGGTGTTCCTACTTGGTTTGAATGCAACGTGAATACATTTGATTTTGTTTCAAGGCTGCTACTCAGTTCAGTATATAACTTTACTGATAATTTACATAATATACACAGTGTAAATTACAAAGGACTCAGAGAGCAATAATGCTTCCCTAAGGCTGAAGAATCTTCTAATCTTGTAATTTTGATGAAACATTTTGATATTTTCAATCAGCATCTGGATTGGGATCTGCATTATAATACACATAGTGATAGTTTCCTGAGTAGATGATATTGACCACGAATTTTTGCAAATATCTACATCCTGTCTAGGAAATCAAGTGACTCATAAACACTGAGTTAAGGCCATTTAAATTCATCATGCTACATGTATATACGTATATTTGAAGGATATCCTGCTAATGAAAAAACAGACAGACATGCCAACAAAGGACCAAGACCAAAAGCATTACCTCCTTGTTGGAGATTATAAAAGCAAGTGGAGAAATGATGCACATATTCCATTTCAACAGTTGTTATATAGGAATAAAATCTATTTCAGCTCCTAAGTGCTCTTAGTGGCTCAGACAATGTGCTGTATACTCATGGTGTTGATAGCTTCAAACCCGGTGCCATCTCTGCAGCTTTCATACCCTCTGGGCAGTCATCACATTCATTACCACAACAAAAAAAAAAAACAATTCAAATATAATAAGAATCTTTAAAACATTATCAACTCCAGTGTCAGCTCACATCCATGAGGCAGTTCAATAATCAAGACTGTCCATAACCTCAACAGAGGCACAGTGTGATGGTCCTGGCTTATGGTTGTGACTGTGTTTGTGGCTAAACCATGTCTATGTGAGGTGAAGGTGTGATGGGACACACAGGAGTGTTATATTCTGCATAAGCAGGGGGAAGATCATCAGTCTTAAATCCTAGCTGAAAAAACAGAAAGAAAAAAAATTGAGATATTAGGGACGGTAAATGCTTAAGACATAATGGGACATGAAATAATGAACCCTGGTCTGGCTAGTAAAGGTTTCAGTTTTAATCTGTCATTGAGTGGTTTTGTTCCAGAATCACCTCATTGTATGAAGGTGGGGGCCCACAGTAGACTGAAGTGCTGTATCGTGGGGGTGTGTGGAGGTCCTGGCTGTGTTGAGGCACCCTGTGGTTGTCTTCACTGTCCTGCTGTGACATGCTACGGGGGAATGGGATGAAATATATAGAACGAGGATGTCCGTCCTGCTCACTGCGTCTCCACGCCTCCCTTTCTATCTCCTGCTCCCTTAAGCGATTGCACGCTCTGCAGAAGGTGGCACAGAACATGATGGAGAGGCTGATGCCTAGGACGCCCAGGAAGATCCTCGAAGAGGAAGAGGAGGAGATGGGTGGTAAAGATTGAGATGGGTGCAAAACAGAGGAAGATAGAGAGTGTGGGAAATGATAGAATGGGATTAGAATAGGAAAGACAAGAGAGAATGAAGAAGGTGTACCAATGAAGATGGAAAAGTGAGAGGAAACAGAGGGAGAGAGGGAGAAGTGAAAGTAGACAAATATGAATGAATGTTCTTCATAATAAAAATGAAAATAAATTTAACTAGAATGCAACAAACAGCAGTGCAGATTCACACGCATTCTCTCTCTCTCTCACACACACACACACACACACACACACACACACACACACTGTATGGCTTTACTCTGTCCAAATCCATTTGTATTTATAAATACATTATTGCTGTATTATTGATGTAAATTGTAATGAAGCTTCTTGATTTTATGAGAAGTACTTTAGATTTTGAACACAAGCCCTCCCAAATTCAAGTTAATTTGAATTTCTGTTATTTAGTTAGTTTGTTCATAAGAGGTATAACACAGATTTAGACCTCTATAGGGTTTGACTGATCCCAACTATAAGTAGTATCACTATTTAGTATAACAAACTGCACATTTATTTCTCTCTGAGTGACTTTTAGGCAAAGAAAAAGAACACTGTATTTGTACACATAGCTCATATCACATATGAAATGTGAAATATGTCCCTATTTGAAGTAAATACAATGCGTTATGGCCATTTCCATATTTCATCACCTCCATCAATAGTAGAAGCTCAGTTTGTGGTAAAGGGCAAGGTTAGCACTTTCATACTGGTCTGTTTTAATAAGGCCAGAAATTTTCAATTATTATCAATATTATAAAGCAGTGGTTCTCAAAGTGGGGTACGGGTTCCTTGAGGAGGTTCCAGGGGGTCCTCAGCAATAAGGGGAATAATAATTTCATCCATAAGTAATAACAGAATGTATGGCTTCTTTGGGTCATGGATTTCATACACTCTGTAATAAAACATCTAAAAGCAAAAACCTTAGGACAAAATCTTATCAAATGGGGGTCCGTGGTTTATTTTGTGTCAGTTTAGGGGTCCTTGATGTTTGAAAGTTTATACAACCACTGTAGATTCAGTACATATAGCTGATGGGTCTAAGGGACCACTCAATGAGGACGAAAAGCCAATGTCAACAAAAAAGGGTTGAATTAATTACCCCAGAAACTTGTAGATAAAAAGAAATGTGTCTTACTCTAGAACGGGAATGTAAAAGGTTGTCATTCTTAGAACTGTGTGGATAAACTCTTGATGGACCAATATGGAAGCGGAGTCAAAGTAAAGCACAAACCTGAAGGGGAAACAGACAAAACATTGCATATTAATTTAACCATCAAGTGAATGCTCTATTTCTCTAAAAACACTTTATCCCTCTATAGCTGCTTAACATTGTGATGGTACTGATCCCACAGATCTCAGGTCAGGGGAAAGGAGCTTGATGCCTCTTCAATAACAAACAAATGCTCCATCAAAAAGGTAAAGAAATTGGGTAATGGGTTTGAATGAAAACAAACCAATAAACATAAATAAGGAAGCCTGCAGGCAGAAGATAATTGTAAGGCAAGGAAACTCAAATTACACCACCGAGTGCTCTGGTTCAGACACTAAGGTGTTCTATGATCACTCCAGAATAGGATATGGCCCTTCAGAAGATGGCGGCGCGTGCCTCATGCAGACCACAAACAGTGTTTCTGTTGTGTCTGACACTACAGGCAAGAGCAGCAACTCAAATGGGATACAACAATAAAAAGGACGTGAATTTTTGGACATGGGAGAAAATGTATATTGGCCATTACTTATTTATTTATTGTTCTCTATGGCACTGACGTCTAAGTGAAACAAAATTCCGTTCCCCTGTATGTAAGACTATACATAGGCACCCTGATTGGCCAAGAGGGGAATCACCAAGCTGCCTTGCACCCTGTGCAACAGGTGATCTCAATGATCCTCTAATCAACCCAGAGGAAAAAAATAAATAGCAACAAACATGTATGAATGAGGAACTGCTACAACTTCATAGATTTTAACATGCTTGCCTTGTCGGATTACTTTATGGTGAGCCTATGTTGATGTCCTGTTAAACAGTTTTTTTTTTTCATTTTGGATCAGTAGAAAGTATACTTTGAACTTAAGACCCATAAATGTTTTCCAAGACACCATGATCCAAGACTATTTTATTGCCGTTCCGTGGGTGGAGAGATAATATAGAGATTATAGAAGCACGTCTCTTACAGGAGAACATTTTATAAGCAGTAACCTCGTAAGGTTTACAGTCATTCAGTCTATCTACAATGGTTATTGTAACTATTATGCAAAGATGGAAACAAATCAACAGGATGTTGAGGTAAGGAGGTCATCAATATCAAAGTCTGACACAGCACAAGATGTGGTCTAAATATTATTTAGTGTAACACAGTTTCAAAGGACAACAAACCTGCCTTGATTTTTTAATTTATCAGATAAACTGGGTTGAAAAGATTCTCCTAACCCTATGCAGACCTTTTAAAAACCCATTACATTACCTGGAAAATACATTGCCACAAAGCTGAGAAAAGCACTGTTTTTGGTTCATGAAAAGTTGTTGTTTTGGAGATGCATTTGTTTTTAATAGGACAGTACAAATTTACTGATCAGGTCAGCAATCAGGGACATATTGTCCCTCTCATACTGTTCAACAGATATATTATAGCACATAGAAAAACACCCTTGAATCACAAGTAAATGACTGTTCCTGTCATTCATATCAACAGACTCAGATTAACAGCCCAAAAACTGTTCCAGACACAGATCTTATGTGTCCCTACAGGAGCCTGATGCTGAGACTAAATTTAAGCAGGTTTGCCGCAGGTAACTCTATGAACATGTTCTCACTCCCAGCTGGTCAAATTCTGCCGCTTGGTCGTGGCTTAGTGAAATGTATCACAGGTTTTGCAAGATATTTTGATATTTGCTACCAAAGGTGATAAATCTTGATCAAAATTAACTGAACTTTGACCTTTCATCACTTGAACTTGGAGTGAAGTCAAATTTATTTATATAGTGCTATATCACAAATCACATAGTGCTATATAAATAAATTTGTATGTACAATTTGTGTAGTATACAACGCCCTCTGTAGACCCTCGGTTCAGGAAAAACTACATTTCAAGCCTTTAAGCTGGAGAAAAATTTAAGAAACTCTGAGAAGAGCAACAGCGGAGGGATCCTACTCCCAGGACATACAGATTTTGAGGTGGTCTAACAATTCCACTTTTTACATTCAGAGTGAATTATTACGCACAAGCAAACAAAAGACCACAAAGATCACGATAGGTATGTGAGGTCAAAATTCACAATACATGATCAGCAAGCACATTGGAACAGGGGTCAAGTCTGTAAATACCGACTAAACAAATAAGCAGCTGCAAATATGTTTACTTTGAGATAGGCCTACTTCATAATAAGACAGAATTTGATCAGTAACAGAAAGCAAAAGGATAAACTTCAGACTCTTACCTCCAGGCCAGAGACGGCTTTCCTTTCCAGGTGTTTGACTGGGAGAGAAAACTCACTGGAGCAGAGTGCAGTTTCTATTGCGGGTGTGTTGATGGGGGGGAGGTGTGTGTATGTGTGTACATGGCGTGGCAATGAACACCAGCCCAGTGGTATATATAAGCCCCAGCACCTTAAGAACCGAAGTATGTTTAAGCTTGTGTTTAGCTAATACACATATGTGTTTTATCAGTTGGACTGTGTGTTTTATCAGTTTGTGCTAAAGGCTCGTCAGAAGGATTTATGGTAGCATTAGAAGATATAAAGAAGCCGCATCCTTCTGCGCAAGGAAATATTAAAACTCCTGAAAAAGCAATCAAGGGAGGGAGAAAGAAGACTTCAAGCCTGTTTCCCAAGTGAAGAGTGCCTTTATCTTGAGGTCCCGTTGTGTTTACATGAGTATAGTCAGTACTGGTGTTCCAGAGTCCAAGCAAGAGGTGAAGACACCCTTCTTCTTTTATTTTAGACAGCTGCCAAAGCACTTGTAAAGCACGTGTGAACCCACATGCGTTTTTCTTTCATTTCAGGCATTGTTTTTCACAGGGGCTTGAACCAGGATGATGGTGACTGGATCAGATTTAAAGTGGGGTTACTTGCAAAAGACTGACACAGAGGAGCTGTCAGGATTTAGATAGCCTGAGTTATGGGCAAAGAGTATAGTAAGTTCTTTGGTATGGGTCAAGCTCCAACACACCTGCATCCTACATTTACCAACTCAACCCCCATGTCTTACAAACTCCAAACACCATCCCTGTTTGTCAAGAAGGCTGTCTGTTCTACAAATCCAAGCCCAGATAACCCCCTGATGACATCACCAGAGGTTATTTGAGAAATGTCCTTTGGAGCACCAGAATACATTATGCACCTCTGTCACAGGCCAAATAACACTGCCCTTGACAAGTAAAGTGATCTTATTGGAGTTTCCTTTTAAAGACAAATACTCCTTGAATAGTTCTACTACCTGCTCTAGTTCCGTTTTATACTGTGCAAGTGTGGGCATGTGTGGCTGAATAGAAACACCGGTGAACTAAATGGCTGTAAAATTACCTAAATGTAATCTTTACTGCTGGCAAAGTGTATGACCTGCTCATCATATCAGAGGAGTGAAAAGGTACAAAGGTTACATCCATATAACTCCCAGGGCTTAACATCCAAAGATTACCAATATTACTGTACTAACAATAATGGAATACATATAATAATAGAAATACAAATGAAAATTAAGTCAAATTAACTTTATTTGTCCAAAATATAATTTAACCATTCTCCTTACAAAATAACAGAATTGCTTTGAATCCTGTCTTACAGAAAAGGAATTTTGCAGTAGCATAAAACACTACTGCGTTGTTGAATAAACTTTTTTTTGTAACTTCTTATCTATAGCGCACTTTCTTTTGTCATCTAAGAGAATTTCAAAAAAGTAAAAAAACCAAGAAGGACCAGTGGTGTCAGAATTCATAATTAGGTTCCAATATTGGAAATTCAAGCAAACAATGCAAAAACTGTATATGATTTGATTTTACAGCAGTGTGCTTTTGAATTTTACACATATTCAGGTCAGTTGTGGTTTAACAACCCTTACACAGTGCATAAATCTAACAAGTGCATTAGGATAACTTCAGATGAGGAGGAGTAGTCTGGTACATTAATATAAAAAAAAAAAAAGTATATTTAGTATTTGTACAACACTGTACAATTTTCTTGCTGTTGCTTTCTGTTGGGATAATGCAACATGAATGAAAATGTACTTCACAAAAACAGGTTTCACACAGGAATCCTCATACATATTGAAAATGTCCCCACACAGGATCAAGTCTTCATTTGCTGGTTATGTTTTTTTTTTATCTTTATGTTTAGCGAATGTAAGTCAAGAGTCATTGGTGTTAAAATCAAAGTTGAATTTCAAGAGATGGTCCAAGTCTTGCGACTCGCATCCACACCTCTTGTAGTTTCTGCCTTTAGCGACATACTTTTTTGTTTCCCCTGAAGCTACAAATCGTCATGCACGGCTCTGCGGGTGTGTTTGTCCAACCAGGCCTGGAGCACGGAAAGATTGGTGTCCATCCAACGGATGTTATCCTCTATGGTCTCGTAGGTCTGCCGGATACACCTCATCTCTGAGCCCGTCTCCTCGGTCAGGGAGCCAAAGAAGTTTCGTACCTGAGTGCATACGGTGTAGGTAGACTTAAAAACATATCCAATATTTGACATAACTTCCACCAATTCATGAAATGAAAAAAGCTAACCTAGAGAGAGAGGTTAATTTTGTGTAGTCAGAATACAGTGACAAATTCTGATGAACACATTGTATTTAGTTACTTAGAATGCCCTCTTTTTGTTAGTAGTCAGAATGTGAAGTTACAAAACCCAGGGATCAATAAATCAATTCACAAACAGCTGTTCATGGCTAGTAATTACTGTTCCCATTTGAATTAGTATTTTCATTGTTTTTGAGCATTTCATTTAAATTAGGAACTTAAATACAGAAAAAAAAGGAAAGACTGTAGATGAAATGTGGATTTTACTCTTATTTAGACAGATAAATAATGAGATACATTTCAAATGAAAAACTTAGGCCAGGTTCTTTCCATAGACAGACATAAGTAATAGAAACCCAAAGGAGTGGTCTATAATGGACACACATCCTTGCTTACCTCATCCAGCATCTCCCTGGTAGAATACTGGTTGGTCACCCCAGTCACCATGTGTGATATAGTGTTGGAGCCCAAGTCAAATCTATGGCATCAAAGTAAACAGACACACAAAACCAAAGTTTCATTGTTTTCAAAAAAAGATATTTTACTGACTCGTTTAGAATCTTGAGGGTAGCCCATTTGAGTCTTTCTTATAACATGAAACACTGAAAAACACTCAATTGTTAAGTGTATATAAATACTGAAATTTAGAAGCATGTGTATGACTTGTCTGCAGGGAAGCTTGATTTAACAAGTATTTTATAAACATGAAGCATTCTTGGAGTACCAATAGATGCAAATCTTGTGTGAAAATTAGAGAGGAATGTATAGTATATGCATGGTGGTGCTGACTGACTTCTTGATCATGGTGTGCCAGTTGGCCCGGAGGAAGTCCCAGGCCAGCTTGTAGCCATGGGGGTTCTTGCTGACAGAGACGACCACATCTGGTAGGTCCTGAGTCTTCATCACCTCACCGTGGAGGCTCTGCTCCATCATCCTGCAGACAGACATAAGCGTAAAATGAAAGGGTAGAGCGAAATAGAGCGGAAGACAAGAAGAACGAGGATACTGAAAGGGCAGAAAGAAATGGGAATTAAGAAACCCAGGGGGAGATAGCAGAGAGTAGGGAGTTGGAGAGTGTAAAAAGAATGGGAAAGATAATGCTTGTAGAAGTGTGATATAATGTACCCACCACTTGAGCTTGTCCTGCAGTGGGCTGACGGCCATTGCAACCTTCATACGGCTTTTCACAGACAACTGCAAGGAATGGCGGTACTTTTCAAACAGGAAGTTCCACCCCTCTGGTGTTCGAGCTCCAATCACAAACACTGCCATGGTGACGTCGACAGGCAGGCTGAAAAACAGAGAAGACTTTCAGTTCAGTAACAATTAACTGAAAACATCTCTACGTATGATTGCTTATCAATATTAAAAGTGCAGCTCTGACTACAGGAAGTATTTGTGGACAAATATCTAAAGGCGTGCTTTTTAGGACTATGATCCCTGACCTCATGGTGCCATCCGAGTCCTTCCACTTGTTAAAGAGCTGGGTGGCTTTGGTCAAACATGGAGCGTAGTTCCTGACGCAGGCGAACAGAATCAGGTAACTCCTTAACATTCGCTCAGACACTGATCCAGAGTCAGTCCATTCCTGACGATCAATCAGTCCCCGGAACAGATCCACGATGTAGCCCTGAGAAACACATGTAGTCAGTGTATAAATCTGACATGCTGACCATGTATCAATTGAGATTTTGCCAACTGATTAACCGTTTTAGCAGTTTATAGATAAAGGTTTTACTATAAATAGATTGGATTGGTTGGATGTAAGTAAACAGTTTTTAAAAGTTCACTTTTAGAAAGACAGATAATGAAGAAATTACTATTTTTAATATTGTAATTTCCATTAAGAAATTTATGAACCAGAAATATGACTTCAGCTTTACATTCATGGTTTTTTGACTGTGGGTTTGTTTTACAGACAAAATAATCAATTGATGAAGTGTCCCAAACCCTGTGTAGCAATATGAACAGGTTCAACCTTAAGGCAGACCGCATACATGCATTTTACTGACATACTGTCAGTTTTCTGATGTGCCATAAACGCTGCCTTCGCTAACCTTCATCTGGTTCTCCAGAGCAGGCATGTCTCTCTTCTCCATCAGTTTGTAGAGAGGCACGAGCTCTCCAAAGCCCTGAGTCACGGCCATGATCTCAGTCTCTTTGGACAGGTACAGAGACAGCTCCAGAGCCGTGTCCAGCCTCACCTTCCCTATACTGCAACACACATACAATATTTTTTAGGTTAAAAGCTTAAAAATGGTTGATTAAAACCAATCAACCAATCAATTTTGAAAACCCACACACCAGTTTCAGGTAGTAAGTAAATAAAGATGCTGAATTATATGCTGGTGTTTGGCTAAATGTTCTTTATGGGAATTGTCAGCTTGATTAAAATTTTACTTGGAGCCAATCAGATTCCTTCACTTAAACTGGTTATAGTGTGATGCAGGACAAACGGCACATTCAACTGTCATTATCAGATCTTTAAACTGACCTGACCAACTGGAAGACGTTGTGGATGAGGCTGGCACGGTCGTTGCTGGTCAGGGCTGTGTGGTTGTGTAGCAGCAGTTTGATAATAGAGTTCCACCCTTCGCCTGCGTAGTGGACCATGTAGTAGCCGCTCATGTCCACATTGAACTTCACCCAGTCCACCTCCTCCGGCAGGTACAGGACATCTGCAGAGAGGAGTGAAGAGAAGCTTTGAGGTGACTTGTAGAATTCAAATTGTATGTATGTGGATAAAGGACATAAATATAGCCATCTAAAAATCATCCTCATCACACTGAGCAACACACGCACCAGTCTTGGTCTTCAGTAGGAAGCGGTGGATGGTGTTGGAGGCGCTGGTCATGTAGGTCAGCGGGATCTGCCAGTGGAATCTGTCAACACAAATGAAAATGAATTAATAAACAATACATTATCACACTGTTTAAGACGATACACTTAAAATCATTGTGGAAATAAAATGTAACAATTACTGAAACTATATATTTAGTGAAAGAAGATGACACACTTTTCACTGCGTGCTTCAAAAACCACTACACAATTACATTATTATCCCCAAAAGGAACTGTTTAGAAAACTGCACTTTTGTGTTTTTGTAAGCCAGAAGTTGCAACAAATGATGCGGCGATTTAGCTATAAAATGATGGATTTTTTAATTTAAGATACGACATGTCTGTTGTATTTCAAAATTCCTTCCTTTGTCACTATCTGGTGGTAGCATAAAGAATGACACCGTGGCTTTAAAATATATTTCAAATGCGGGAAGGGGGATCAACAACTGATACTTTACACTCATCTTCTAACATTTTACCCTTCAGTGAGGGAGGTGTCGTCTGTCTTCAGGTACCGCTCCTGACTGAGCCTGACCTCGCGACCTCTGACCTCCACAGTGACCAGTGGGAAACCCTCCTGCAGCGTCCAGGTGTCCATGATGGCTTTGACATCCAGCTCATCACCAGAATACCATTTCTGCATTACGTACACACATAACACATTTAGATAAATTATGTATCATAATAAACAGTGACAGATTTGTGGCGTTGTGCAATGGACACTATAGAAATACAAAAATACTGTATTTGTGTAGTAAGTAGCAAAGTATGTATGTATAATAGTAAAAAATACTGAGAACCATAAATATGACACGGGTGAAATTCCACTTTGATTAATCATGCTTGCTGAGCTTAAGTCTCTTTGCTCGGTCAGAGTGCTTTGTTGAACCTGGTTGTTGCAAAGCATGAAGACTTACAGAGGCTCCAGACTGGAGGTCACGCTTGGAGCAGAATTCTTTGTGTTTCTTTTGGCCTTCGTCCAGATCATCTGAGTTGCAGATCTGGTGGGGAGGCGCATAAAATTTTAGCAGAGAATCATAACAGTGAAGACACATTGAGCACACAATCTTAAAAACACCAGGTCCCAAATGATGTATTCACAACCATTCTAGTGATACTTGGAGGTTACATAAGGAGGAAAATAGTGGTGATGGCGTAGTGGATAAGACACATGCCTTTGGTGTAAGAGACCTGGGTTCAATCCCCCACTGTGACCCATCCACCATTGTTTCCCTGAGCCAGAGGCGTGCTAACTCTGACATATTTAGCAATAGTAAGTCGCTTTGGATAAAAGCGTCAGCTAAATATGTAAAATAAATATTGCTAATTTGTCCTCCAAACAAGATTTGCATCACAAGTTAAAAAACAGGTAACACTGATGTTTTTTTTAGTGTCACAACAGATAACTGAGACAGGCCATATTAACTACCGAGATAAAGTTAAGTGAGAACCACATCACTCACATCAGTCAGGCTCTCCCACAGGTGACTGTTGACAGTGTTTTGGTAGCTGTAGCGCTTGAGGTATCGGATGATGCCAATCTCAAAGACCTCAGGAGTCAGGAAGTCCCGCAGCATATTCAGAATACATGCTCCCTACAAAAACCAAAAACACAGAAATGCTGAATAGTATGTCTAAAATCTAAAACCTTTCTGTTGTTTCCGCTGTGAATATCTCACCTATATTTTAATGTTTTGTTTTGCAGTTTGGGTTATGCTTTTAGAATAACTCATTATGATTTAAGGAAAATTACTTTTGATGAGTCTACTTTCCCCCAGATAATTGTTTCAACAGTTCCATCATCCACATGCATCAACACCAAATGGTTGGACACATGGAGGCTGACCTTGTCATATGACACATCGTCGAACATCTCCTGGATCTGCGTGGGGTTTTCCACGTGGGTGGAGACTGGGTGAGAGGAGCTGAGGGAGTCTACCTCCATGGCCTCAAAACATTTCCCCAAGAAGAAGTCATCCTGGGAGAAAGAAAGTGTGTTTACAGTAACACACCCATGGCAATGTCAACATAAACTAGAAATACTGTAGTTTGAGGCAGCTTATATGTGAGTTATTCAGCTAATGTACAGTACTATACTTTAATACTACACAGTACCATTAATATCTTTTTTTGTTATGACAGTAAACAATTTATGAATTTAATTAGAAACAGAGACAGAAATAGAGATACACAGCAAATGAGAGGATCAAGATCAGGATAATTTACATGTTATAATTAAGACACAGTCAGTTCCCTGTACTCGGCTCTCACCACATGCAGCTCTGGGTAGGTGATGTCGAGAGAAATGAACTCCATGAACTTGGCGAAACCCTCGTTGAGCCACAGGTCATTCCACCACTCCATCGTCACCAGGTTCCCGAACCACTGGACAGGCAGGAGAACATGTGAGAACAGCTTCACGTGCAGGAACAGTGTTTAAAATACAAATGCATCCTCACGTCTGGTCCTGTTAAACTGCACTAAAGACTCTGGATGTGACAGATCTGTAACGTGCTGACATTTAGCCTCAGCTTGTAGCATGAGACTGCGTCTTCCAACTTCAATCCATAATCGGCCCGTTAAAGTGAAGCAATTGTTCTTGAACAGAATGATGAACATTGACTATTTTCTTTCTTTTTTTCAAAAACATGCAGGCCGGCTACCTGGTGTGCAAGCTCATGGGCGATGACCTTGGTGATACCCAGTTTGTCTGAGGCTGAGGACTTGTCAGGGTCAAAGAGCAGGCCCGTCTCCCTGTAAGTGGTCAGACCCCAGTTCTCCATCGCACCTGACTGGAAGTCAGGGATAGCAGCCAGGTCTGCAAGGAACAACAGCAAGCACATAAATACAAATAAATGTGGTACATTCATGTCACCTGCTGGTCCAACTAGGTGTCTCTTCAATTCTCCTCTGAAAATTATTTTTTGGGTGTTAATTATTTCTATAGGTATTGCTGTTTTAATGTCAAAGTGTTTAATGTAAAAAAAAAAAAAATGGACATATGTTTAATCTAGTCAGGGCACAGAGCACTTGCAAAGTTACTAAGTACTGTAAAAATATGTACATTACAACATAAAACTCTGACTAATTCAGTTAGTTCTTCGTGAGTCAAAACAGCAAACTTAATCTTTACAAAACGTTTTACAAAATAAATACTGCAGTGGCTACGTCTTAATAACATGGTAATAACATTTCCACTGACCCTGTTTGGGAAGCGGGTAAGGAATATCAAAATAGTCATCATAGAAGTCCAACAGCTTAACAGCAGCATCCAGCGCAAACGCTGTCTGGTTGATCCTCTCAGGTACAGCGTAGATTGAAATCTGATGGGAATCACAGTACAGAACAAACTCCTCTGTATTAATCTTCAAGCAATATGCTTAGATCAGATTAATACTTAATATATACGTTATATCAAAGGAAGCATGTTGTTATGTGAGAATTTCAAATGTTTACTGTATACATAATTTTGAAAATGTCTCCGAAATACAGTCTCTGAGTGAGAGAACTAAATGATGGCGTGGCCAGCGCCTGTTGTCCTCCTCACCTTGACACCGTGCTGCGTGGTCCTGCTCACAGACAGGAAGTCAGACACAATGTAGGCCACCAGGTAAGTGCTCATTTTTACAGTGGTGTCGAAGTGATCCTCAAGCAGGCCACCTGGCAACTCCACTGTCCTTACCTGAGAAACACAGGTGTGTAGTGATGAAAATGAAGAAAAGAAAAGTGTCAGTCGCAGAAAGAGTACGGTGATTAGAACCTTATGGGAAGTAGTAACACTTCTTTCCTGTGTTGTGCGCTTCTTTATTAAAGTTCGATTTTGTCAACCAGATTTTATTTGTAATAATTGCTCACTTGTATTAAAACAATGTAATCTGATTATTCATGTGTACCTTGGGCATGTTGGATATAGTAATGTGGCGTGGCTCTCGTATCATCTGTATGGTGAAGTTGGCTTTGAAGGCGGGCTCATCAAAACAGGGGAAGGCTGCGCGAGCAAAGGTGGCTTCAAACTGCGTGGATGCCAGAACCCTAAATATGTAAATAAATAATAGTGAAATAAAAGTTATTTAATGTTTAACACAACATGCTGTAAGAATAATAAAAGACTAATGAAAGCTGCTATGTAGCAGTTTAAAAAATCTATTTATCACTGCCATCATTACCAAATATATTGTGTTTGAATTAATGTGAGGCTGATTCAGTGATTTTAAAATGATACATAGTGCTCCTTTAAAAGAAACATATTAGTTGTTCCTGCCCTTACCGGACCTCCCCACTGCTGGTGCGGTAGCTGCTCTTGTAGAAACCGTGAAAGCTGTCAGACAAGTTGGCAGCAAACTCCAGCTGAACTTCATACTTCCTACCTTTGGTCAGCACCGAGTCTGACAACAAGGCGAGCTGGTGGAAACGAGGATACTCCAACACCTGGAGGGGCCTCACACCTTCAGGCGCAAGAAGCAGCACATTGGATACTTGCATCTGTTTGGCATGGAGAACGATGGTGCTGGTGTCTTCGTGCACGTCCAGCTGGATGCGAACTACGCCGGTGAAATTGAGCGTGGTCAGGTTGGGGTGGATGGTAAGGTCATAGTGGAGGGGGGAGACGGTTTTAGGAAGTCTCATGTGCTCCCAGGGGAACGGCTGGCCATTGGTGGCTATGGGGACAGCCTTGGCTTGGCCTTGGTTTGGTAACTGCGCTCCTGATGAAGAAGGGAAGGGAAGGAACAGCAGCAGCAGCAGGAGAGGTAACATGGTGAGAATGAAAGCAGGAAATCCTTTTCACCTGTAACACAAAGATCATATAAATGCACGATGATGTGTAGAAATGCTTTATTGTACATAACCTACATTTTATTTACATAACACATCTTATTTCCTAAGGACCAGGGGACAACCTGGGGACAGGACTGAATTTGTCCACTGAGAGAGCATGTAGCATCACATTTCTTAGGTGTAGGGGTCACGTTCTTAACATCTATCTCGTTTTTCCAAAAGCTCACGACTGTGCAAAGTTCATCAAACGACTGCTAAGCAAACACAGGGTAAATAAGGCAATGGCTACACACAAACATGACAGGTGAGCAGGAAGTGCAACACGTTTCCATTCATTTATGGTCACGAATTCCTATTGAGAAAACCCCGGCTGGTATATCTATTGTTATCTTACATTGTTAACATGAGTCAATTGCGTACCATATAGGACTATGTCAAAATCAACTTACCGTGTCGTCTTCTGCACGCCGATATAGCACAAATAATTCAAGAGTGAAAGTGAAACAGACGAACGACAAGTTGCATGCTGGGAGAGATCAGAGGAAACGTCCAATGCGTTTGATGTCAGTTGAGGTCATTCAGTGTGACTCCACTACCTGCAGCTGTGGTGATATGATTGTGCATTTCAGATAAAATGATTTTTTTTTTCATTTCAGGACGTCGTTTCAATGTCTGCAGCTTGTACAGACAATCCAGGAAGTACGAGTAATAAATACATGCGAAACCACCAAATAAGTAACAACTGTATCACTCTATGGTTATAAAACGTACTAAAGCAAGAGCGCCGTGTCTTAAAATAGGAAATTAAAAGAAACATCGATTGTGAACAGGAAGTTCCGCGTTGTTGTGCTGTTCCGCAATAATATATTTATCCTCTAGAGGGTACCATTGCTTTGATTTAAGACTATTTCTGTTTCCTGTAGAATCATGTGATGTTCAGTTTTGTTCAGTCCAGTAGTAGTAGTAGCCTACATTTGACCAAACTAACGAAATTAATTAAGTTTAATTAAACTGAAGAGTCAATTATTTCTTTTCCAACACCAACAGGATTCATTATAAAATAAGAAACTAAACTCAACTGTTTAACCAGCAAAACATACACTCTGGTTCATACTGACTACTCTGTATCCAAAGCACATTAACTGACTGGTTAATAGAATAGATCAGTTATAAAAATGTACAATTAAAAGATGTCTGTGAAAATTCTACACAGTTAAAAAAAATCATCATCTTTCCTCAAACCCTGAAGTCAAGTGGTATGATGTGGCATGATGTATTGAAGATACAAGTAGACCACTGACCTGTTTCAGTCTATCATCACACAGTTAAAAAATAATAAAATAGTTTTAATTGAATGTACAGTTTACAACAAATGTAGGAGGCAGAGATGGTCACTTCTACAAGTTCCTCGGGTGAAACTCAACAATACACTGGACTGGACACATACAGGAAAGGACAGAGCAGGCTGTTCTTTCTGAGGTCCATCCATGGGTGCACTAGGCTCTTACATATGTAAGAGCCTAGTGCACCCATCTGTAGTGGCCAGTGTCATCTTCTTTGCTGTGGTGTGCTGTTGAGGTGGCATCGGGACTTGTGGCGCTAACAAACTGGGAAAGCTGGTAAAGAAGGGCAGCTCGGTGGTGGGGATGGAACTTGACAGCATGGAGGCAGTGACTTAGTGGAGGACGAGAGAGAAGCTGAAAGCCATCAAAGACAACCCCTCTCATCTTCTCTATGCTGAGCTGAGGCAGCTCAGGAGCACTTTCAGCCACAGACTTGTCCAGCCCTGCACCTCAAAGCAAAAAGAGGCTCATTTGTGCTCACAGACATCAGAGTGCACAATGCCAAAGCACCCAACATTTCCCTTCTCCGCTGATAGACTCTTTTTTTATTTGACATAATGTGTATATATTACTGATTCTAATTTATTGTTTGTTATTAATTCTTTGCACTACATTCCCCTGTGCTGCCTCACCAATTTGAATTTCCCCCATAAGGGATCCATAAGGAAACATCTTATATTATTTTATCTTATACACACACACTGTAAACCCGAATAAGTTCAGAATACTCAGAATATTTGTGGAAAACGATTACCTCAATCTTTTTAAGTAGTGGTAATACTATTTTTGAGTAAACCTTAACTTAGATATAATAATTTTTTAAAAAACCTTTAATTTAATTTCCGCATACAAAATTACATTGATTCACTGATGCTTATTAAAATTAAATTCCACTAATTCTTTATTCAATAAATGTAATTGTGCACAACAATTCAAGTTCTCTTTATTAGTATCATCTTCTCACAACATCTTCGTGTTTTCTACATTTAGCAGACACAAAATAATGCACATCTTGCATAAAGTGTGGACAAAGAATGGACAAAGTAATTGACTGCTTGATCAGATAATTAACCAGCAAGAGTTTTGATAATCAATTTGTTTTCATTCTTTTTTTGCAATAATGTAGAACATTCTCGATATCCAGATTCTTAATGAGATTATTTGGTGTTAAGTGTAACTTACTTTACTGTGTTTTGTGGACAAAGCGACTATGCATAATTTTATTCCATCAGCAGCACTTTTAATTAAATAATATAAAAGAGAGCTTTAAATGTACAGTTTTATGGAATCATAAGCCAATAAAGATAGCTAATAAAGATTGTTTAAAATAAGAAGTCCCACACTATGCAAATTTTTAAGTCAGGTAGATGAAGTAATGGAACAATATCAAGGTTTCTGCAGGTTTCAAAGACCTTTTCAAGACCATTATGAAGGAAATTTAAGACCTATATCACAACTTAAAAAAAAACAAACTCACAAAAGGAAATGCAGTCACAAATTGCAAAAAAAATCAATGTATTCAAATTAGGGTAGAGTGATGTCTACAAAATTGGCATCGGACGATGTCAACAATGAAACACCGGGATGGACAATGACATTGATAATACATAACTAACAAGCTGGCATGCAGTGCAGCTGCTGACGTGAAAAATGGATCACCAGTAGAAAAATCCAGAAAAATAAAGAGTTGTGTCTTTTTGGTGACTTAATAAAACTTAACCTACTGCTGATGGATAAACTCAGGGGAGCAGACAGGGAGACAATAATAAACTACACCCGAAAAGCTAAACTTGCTAAATAAGTCTACTGGGGATTGAATTATAATTCAATACAATATTTGGGTCACACATAGCGACTTGTCAATCACAAGGTAGCCCCGCCCTAATGCCTCCCATGCTTTCTGGTCTATTTTCCTCTAAATGGGACAATAATTTACTAAATGAACATCATGCTGTGTTGAAGAGGACTTGAAACTAGCGACTGAGACCATATACGATCCAGTGGAGTGGAGTCGCCCCCTGCTGGCTGTTAAGAGAGAATGCAGGTTTGAGGCTTTACTTTTCAAACCTGGAGGTTCCTTCTTGGTGAAGACACAAAGCTACTTCCTGGTTTCACAAATCAGACACATAAAATATCAAATTTCCAAGACGCAGATTCAGGTTGTCCTCACAAACAGGAGCAGTTGGAAGTGGGGCTACGTACCGAGGTGCTGCTGGAGGCGCTCTCATCCTCGTTGTTGGTGGGCAGAGCCGCTCCTTTCCGGGAGCGGGGCGAGGAGGCCGGAGCCTTACCTGGGCAAACAGGTCGCTGAACCTGTAGCAGGAGAAAGTGAAATCATCAGCCACCACAGTCAGTGTGTGTGTGAGTGCGTGCTTACCTCATCTTGTGGAAATCGTCACAGCTGACCTGAACGGCCAATTCAGAAGTGCTTTCTGGAGTTTGTACATGAGTTACATTAACATTTAAATAGTGCTGACCCTGAGTAGTCGAAGCTTCGATGCTTTATGGGCGGAGCATCGAATCTTCTCCCAATCAGTTAATATAAAGCCTATTACAATATAAATTTCAATGTTTAATGCTGTAAATAAACATGTAAAAAGAAAAAAAATCAATAAATGTTTTTAAAGTGCGTAAATAAACCTAAAATTGTAACCCTAACCCTGGGTCGTCAGTGCACATGTGTAGGCGTAGTGTGTATGTGTGTAGTGGCAAAAGAGGACTTGCTGAAGAGACGGAGGCTTCACCGGTGTTGTGCCGAGTTGTCCGTACCTCGAGGGACTTTGATCATTTATCACCGTTGATGAACCAAACAAAGAAAATTATAGCATTTTTAAATTGCTGGATACTCGAAATAGACCCGCGAGGAACCGCAATGGAAACCGCATGCAGTTGCACGGCATGCACGCAAAACTGTGCACATGACCAGTGAATGGCAGGCGAGAGAGAGAGAGAGAAAGGGGTCTTCAAAAAGCCTCAAAAAACACTCAGTTTAGCTGGAAATTTACAGTGTACGTTGAATGAACAAAGACTGAAGCTCTGCAGCTTCTCAAGATTAAAGCGGAGCCACAATGTGTTAAGTTATTTATCAGTGTTACAACAAAACCAAAGACTTATAAGTTATGTTATACTGTTAACATGTTTAATTGGTTATTAAAAACATCCTGGATATAAAAAAACTAAGCTAAAATGTAATCACAGTTAAAATTATAAAAAATAAAAAGGTTAACAAAATAATTTACTTTAAAAAAAACAACATACTAACATGACATGCTCTCTCTCCTGCTGACAGCCATTTAATAAAAAAAAACTTTACACAGAGCAGCGGACACAAGTCGCCTCTATCCTGACAGCTTGCCATGGTAGCGACCTGTCAATCACAAGGTAGTACCGCTCAAAAGTATATACTGCATTATCCTCCATTTCCCCCTAAATAGGACCAAAATTTGCTAAATGAACATCATGTTGTGTTGAAGAATACTTGAAACTAGCGATTATGAAAGGTGTTTACAGAGGTTATAATTCAGCTGAGTAGTAGAGTCATTTTACCATTATTTCTAATGAACCGGACTTCTTTCTGCAACCAGCAGACTCGCCCCCTGCTGGCTGTTAGAGAGAATGCGGTTTTGCGGTTTCGAGTTGGTTTTCCGTAGTACATTTCATTACATTTCTTACTAAATGTCGTTGATATTGACATTTCTGTGAGTACACCGAGTACTTACATTGCAGGTTTTGAAGACGTCAGTCATCCGCTAGCAGGTTCACTGGAAGGCAACAACAAATCCATCCAGCTGCAACTACTAAAAGACAAGTCAAAATTAAACAAACACAGTGACTCAAACAATGGGTGAGAAATAGAAGCTAACTATAACCTTAAACATAACAATAGAAGAGATTTGGAAGCCAGTGCAGTAGGGCTGGACCCAAATATTCGACTACTCCTTCATGGGGTTGGTATTCAGCTCTGTCCCGCACAACGCTGCACACACACCAGCTTGCATCGGCCTTTTCAGTTTCTCTCTTGCTGTATCATACAGCGACAGACACATAAAGGCTGCTATCTGTCTGCTTTCAACTTTTTATTGTCAGCCGTATATTTTACTGCCCAAAAAACACAGCTTGCGTTTTGAACTTTTTCACCCATGAATCTGTGGCAACAAACGCAGGCTGCTTGTGTAGAAGGCCTATAGTACATCTCTCTCTTTTTGTGTCTCTGCAACTGTCAGTAGACTGTATGGCAACCGATCATGGATGGAGTTGGTCTCATGGATGGATAGAAAAATAAAAAGTCATACTCAGCACATAAATAAATATAAATCTGAGCAAAAATTTGGATTTTCTGTCTTGGGTTATGTTTTCAGGGTACCCCAAGAATTTAAAAATAAGCTTGTAAATGGCTTTTAAAGCGATGAGAAATGACAATTGAAAGTAGATGACTATCCTCCTAGTCATCACAAGACAATATCATAATCAAATTTCAATATTGCAGTACTGAGGTCCCAATTTGTATTGACTGACCAATATGTGGTCAACATTGTTGCTATGGCAAAGATAATCTTAAACTAACCTGAAGGTCATAAATCCTGAGGATCTCTACAGGGCCTCTACTCTCTTGGCCTTCTGCCTGTACAGGACAATCAGTCGTGGTGTGTATCTCTCAAGCTCGCAGTAGAATTGGTTGCATAGGTTCAACATTTGTAAAGCCATTAACTCAGCAAACACCTGCAAACACATAAATGTATATAGACTAATGGTTTCCAACTTGGACCTTGACAGAAAAACATAATGCATCACCTACTTGTTTTAAGCAGGATGGCTGACTGTATGGCAAAAAGAAGATAGTTTTTACCTCTGAATTGGACATGGACTACTGCACAGATAAGAGAAAAATTGCAGGGTCACCTAACTTAGGTTTTGCTGCATCACCTTGGCAATGCCTCTGATGAAAGAGTCTATAAGTTAAATATAAACATATTAAATACTTATCATAAAATCATAATAATTACACAGTTCCAGCTGATCTGACTTGAAAATCTCCCAACTGGAGGGGTTTTCATACCATATTTAACTTATATCAGTGAAACTAGGTTCTATTGTTCCACATTATGTATGTTTTTACTTTTGAGGAACCCTACATCTTACTACAAACACTGCGTTCAGAAACAGCGTGTTAACGTATATGAAGGCAGAGCTTGACTGTCTCCACAGTAACGTTATGGGACTAATGTAACGTTAACTAAGATACAACCGTTCAGTGTAAAGTGAACATTAACATTACCTCATTGTGTTAGCCAGCTAACTTCAAGTAATGTTAACGTTAGCCTTTCTGTTAACATCACTGCGCCTGAAAACAGAACGTTTTCACTTACCAGACCAAAGCCCATGTAACAAGGAGAAGCCCCTGATGAAAAATCACAAGTGTTGCAGACTGTCTGGAAAGGTTTCAGCCACTGGTGATACGTTAGCTAACAGTTGCTAACGTTAGCATAACAGGAATGTGGCAAACTGACTCCACATACTGCCTCCGGCCATCCCAGTGTAACTTAGGTGTTGGCAAGAGGTAACGTTAAAATTGTCATCGCAGTAGATTAATTTTGTTGTAATATGTGGAATCTTTAATTTGTCAGTCCACATGTGAGGAGTTGGCTAATGTTAAACAAGCTAACTTTAGCTTGATAAACTGTAGATATCCCTCCCGAACAATTCGTGGGCATTCCTATAAGGATGTAGCAAATTAGTGTCGCATGAATAAGTAACTGCCTATTTAGTAGTAAGTAGTGTTACCTTACTGATTAACTTTCACAGCCCTTTCAAAAGTGTGTTTGGTAGTCATGTTAGCTAGTTAAATTAATCTTGCTTAGTTAATGCTTGTATGTTGTTCCTGAAATGTAAGTTGCTTTGGATAAAAGTGTCTAACCAAATGAGTAAATGTAAAATTGACAATCTTGTCCCAGTAATATTAAGTTAAAGAAATATTGCTATAGTTGGTGGTCTTGACAAACTGTTTGTTTTAGGGATGGGTATTAAATGAGCCCCAGGGCTAAATTATTAAAAAACTGTGTTCAATGTTGGTATTGATAAACCGCAGTATTACTACTTGTTGTTCAAAGATGTGGTAATAACAATGTTCCAAAATTATGTGGAATTGTGTATTTCTTTATTGGAAAATTTTTACATTTTACACCCTGCGGAAACGTTAATCCCCACGGACTTATTTCTAAATGTACCTGCTTTGCACCTGCCTCGACTTCTCCCTGCACTCACTCACTCACTCACTCACACCTTTACCTCTGGTCTCTCACTGCAAACACCTGCTTTCCCTGCCTCTCTCTCTCCCTGTCTGCTCCCCTGAGTTTCTCCATAAGCACTAGGTTATGTTTTATAAAGTCGCGGAAAAGACACAGAACTCGTAATTTTTCTGGATATTTCCACCCGTGATCCTTTTTCACAGCAGCAGGTGCACCGCATACCAGCTTGTAAATTATGTAGCCTATTATTGTAATCGTCCATCCCAGTTATTCATTGTTGACATCGTCTAATGCCGAGTGTCTGTTTTCTAAATTAAATGGAGTTTGGTACAAACAGTAATTGCATTAGTTTAAAGGCCCGACCAGAATCTCAGTGACAACTCAAGGCTAGAACGTGTTTTAATAGCCATTTATCAAACAACTGTTGAGCAAGCATAACATAAAGTTAAATACAATGTCTTGTCTTCCAGCAGTCACCTCTCCTCTCATCCACAGCCGCTGTATTTTACACCCGGTTCTCTCCTCTGCAGTCTCTAAATCAGGTTCCCCTTCGAGGGAACTCGAACAGCGTCGGTGACGACACTATGGGAACGCCTCTGGGCGTGGCAGAGCTGAAATCATGAATGAAACTACTCCAATCTTATTGGCGTTGCTAGAACGGTAGCGTGTGACAGCATAACTGGAGGCGTATATAAGCACGCCGGCACACCGGACACATTAGCTTTTTTCTATTCAGCAGGCACTCTGGCATGTTTGAGACTACGAAGAAGTACAACCACGAGAGGAAGTTTTCTTACCTGGAAGGAAGTCTGGCAGAGGAGATGGCTGGTGAGCAGTTCAGGCAGTGTGTTTTTCCATGCCCGCGCTACATCACGGCTGGGGACACTCAAGCCCTGTGTGTGTCTTGTCTGGGGATGACGCATGCCCAGGCAGCTCTCGAGGGGGCTGCTTGCGGCCATTGCGAGGCCCTGCCCTTGAGGGAGCTGAGGTCCCATGAGGCTCTCTGAGGTCCCATGGGGCTCCCAGCGCGACATCTCCGAGGGCATTGGGACTGCCGAGGCTTTTTCCCGTTCCTCGTCTGCTGGCTCCGACTCCCCTCTTCCCCGTTCGGGAGCCCACTTCTCGGCTTCTCCCGCTCAAGGTGTGAGCCCGGAGAGGCTGCAGCTGTCCGGTTCTGAGGAGCTGGATGTGCTCAGCATTATGGAGGAGGAAGACTTCCAGGAGCCGGATCAACGTCATCAGTCAGCGCCCAGCTATGATGAGCTCTTGGAGCTGGTGACACGGGTGGGCAAGCTCCAGCTCGATTGGCCGCAGGCTGTGCCAGACACACATGCTGCGAGCAAGCTGGATGAGTGCTTCCTGCGGCGCCGCGCGCCGCCTCCGTGCCAGTCTCTGCCTTTTTTCACGGATTTGCATGACGAGTTGTGCAAATCCTGGGGCAAGCCCTTCTCAGCATGTCTGACTACTCCCCCGCTCTGGGTTTACAGCGACGTCGCGGGGGTTAAGGGTTTCAGCTATGGGACGATGCCCCGAGTTGAGGATGCTTTGGCCAGCTATCTCTCACCCGGTCTTGAGTCGTCCCTTAAAGAGACGGCGCTGCCCACCAAGCCATATCGCGTGACATCTGCTCTGGTGGGCAAGGCGTACATGGCGGCGGGCCGGGCTTGTGCGAGCCTGTACACGATGGCGGTTTTGCAGGCATACCAGGCCGACCTGCTGAAGGACATGGACTCAGGAGGGGGCCCCTCTGAGGAGGACATCGCTGAGCTCCGCAGAGCTATGGATTTGTCACTCCGAGTCACAAAAGAGACGGCCCTCGCCATTGGCCGCTCCATGTCAGCGCTGGTGGCCACGGAGCGGAGAGGGAACACGCCTCACCAAACACGCCTCTGGCCTGTTTGGTGAGGCGGTGGACGCCGGCGTCAGCAGGTTTCAGCCGGTCTGGGTCCAGGATGGCGACGGCTGCAGAGAGACAGTCCCAGCCGTTGTCCAGCTCCTACCGCCAGAGCCAGAGACAGAGTGTCGCTTCTCGTGGTCCCCCTCAGCACACCCGGGACTCGAGGTGGCGCGCTCGCCCACAGCCCCCCGAGACAACAGATATGAGAACCGTTCTTCAGTCTTGCCGGGGTCGGGGGAAGAGGTCCTGAGCCACATCTCCATCCGTCCCTCTCACAGGAAGTTCCAGAGGTTCGCCTTTGGGGGCGCGGTGTACCAGTATCGGGTTCATCCATTCGGCCTAGCACTCTCCCCTCGCACGTTCACCAAGTGCATGGATGCAGCTCTGGCCCCGATGAGGCTCCTGGGCATCCGCATGCTGAACTACATCGACGACTGGCTCATTCTGGCCAAGTCTTGGGAGTTAGCGGTTGGGCATCGAGATGTCGTCCTCGCCCACCTTCAGCGTTTGGGGCTGCAGCTTAACGCGAAGAAGAACGTGCTTATGCCCGCCCAATGGACTACATTCCTAGGGGTGGTGTGGGACTCGACGACGATGCGGGCCCACCTGTCGCCTGCATGCGTCGGGTCCATTTTGTCCTCAGTGACCAGAGTGAATTTAGGCCGCACCATCACTGTGAAACACTTTCAGAGGGTGCTGGGTGTCATGGCAGCAGCGTCCAGCGTAATCCCGTCTGGCCTGCTGTACATGAAAACCCTGCAGTGGTGATTAAAATCCAAGGGATTCTCCCCGAGGGGAAATCCGTTCCGTCTGATACGGGTTACGAGCAGGTGCCTTCGTTCCCTGTCAGTATGGAGGAAACCTTGGTTGCTGTCCCAGGGTCTCGTGTTGGGAGTGTCATGTTGCCGGACAATTATTTCGACAGACACCTCACTCACGAAGTGTGGCGCGGTCATGGACGGCCACTTTGTGAGAGGCTCTTGGCAGGAGCATCGTTTCTCTTGGCACATAAATTGCCTGGAAATGTTGGCGGTTTTCAGAGCTCTGAGGAGTTTTCTGCCCGCTCTTCGCGGTCGCCACATGGTCCTCCTGTGGTCCCAGCAGAGACTGCTGTCTCACAGTGCGACATATATTCCTGGGACCCAGAATCAGGGAGCAGACCTGCTGTCGAGACAGGGGCTGTTGCCCGGTGAATGGAGACTCCACCCAGAGGTGGTGGAGTTATTGTGCAAAAGGTTCGGCCCTATAGACGTGGACCTGTTTGCGTCTCAAGAGACTACGCACTGTCCACTGTGGTTCTCCCTCTTGCCCCCAGCCCCGCTAGGGCTGGATGCCATGGTGCAGACGTGGCCAAGGCTGCGTCTGTATGCTTTTCCCCCAGTCGCTCTGCTCCCGGGGATTCTGGAGTGGGTCCATCAGGACGGTGTCAGCCCACTGCTAGTAGCCCCGTTTTGGCCGGCCCGAGTGTGGTTCTCACCGTCCCTCTGAGGGACCTGCTGTCTCAGGCGGAGGGCCAGGTCTTTTACCCTTGCCCCGTCCTGTGGGTCTGGCCCCTGAGGGGGCTCATTTCCTTGAGGCGGGCCTGACGGCGGGAACAGTCAGGACGCTGCTCAGCTCCAGAGCCCCGTCCATGAGAAGGACGTACGGCCTGAAGTGGAATGTGTTTGCCACCTGGTGTAGAGAATGGGCGGTGGACCCAGTTACCTGCCCGGTGACTATGGTACTGGAGTTTCTCCAGGACTGTTTCTATGCTGGCCTTTCCCCGTCCACCCTCAAGGTGTATGTGGCTGCCATGGCAGCGTCCCACGCCCCTCTGAGGGATGGGCCTCTGGGGAGGCTTCCACTGGTTGTGCGCTTCCTCCGTGGAGCCTGGAGGATGAGACCCGTGACTCGTTCCAGGGTTCCCACTTGGGACCTGGCAGTGGTTCTCGAAGCGCTGGCTGAGGCCCCCTTCGAACCCCTGGAGTCGGCTGAGGCCAAGCACCTGACCCTTAAGATGGCCTTTCTCCTCGCTATCACCTCTCTGAGGAGGGTGGGGGATCTCCATGCACTTTTGGTTTCTCCTCGATGCCTGGAGTTTGCCCCGGGGTGGGTCAGAGTCATCCTGCACCCCTGTCCGGGCTATGTCCCTAAGGTTCCGTCCAGGTTGGCAGGGTCTACGGTGCTGCAGGCGTTTCATCCCCCATCTCATGTGACGGCGGAGGACGAGAGACTTCATCTGCTCTGCCCTGTCAGAGCGCTGAGTATTTACACTCTGAGGTCCTCCTGGTGGAGGAAAACAGACCAGTTGCTGGTGTGTTTCGGGTCTCCCAAGGCTGGGCTCCCTGCTTCCAAACACATGATCAGCAACTGGATCCTTCAGACTAATTCCCTGGCCTATCAGGTGCGCGGGTTACCTTCACCTATGGCCGTAATGGCGCACTCTACTCGAGGCAGAGCGGCCTCTAGGGCCCTCCTCGCAGGGGCTTTGCTCCAGGATTTGTGTGAGGCAGCTGGCTGGGCCACTTCTCACACTTTCATCCAGTTTTACAGTCTGGACCTTTCTTCTGCACCCGGCACCCGTGCGCTCTCCTCTTAGTCGTGCTTACGGGTTACTGCACGCTGGGGGCGTGGAATAGTGGGTATCTCGTTCCCATAGTGTCGTCACCCCCGAGAAGGGGAACGAGACAC
The DNA here is from genome assembly GCF_021292245.1 of Micropterus dolomieu. Lineage (NCBI taxonomy): Eukaryota > Metazoa > Chordata > Actinopteri > Centrarchiformes > Centrarchidae > Micropterus > Micropterus dolomieu. Next base: position 14,373,407 of record NC_060170.1, read on the forward strand.
TGCGTCGGTCCGCCACACCTCACCCCACCTGGAGTGCCTTGCTTCATAGCAAAGAGCTAATGTGTCCGGTGTGCCAGCGTGCTTATATACGCCTCCAGTTACGCCGTCACACGCTACCATTCTAGCAATGCCAATAGGATTGGAGTAGTTTCATTCATGATTTTAGCCCTGCCACGCCCAGAGGCGTTCCCATAGTGTCCTCACCGACGCAGTGTCTCGTTCCCCTTCTTGGGGAACAAGGGTTACATACGTAACCCGATACATTCTCTAGGCACTACGTGACGCTCACCTGTTCCTGTTCTCGCCTGCCTGAGTCTTTCATGCAGCCGTGTGTGTAGTTGCTTGTCAAAGTCACTTTTCATTAATCAACCAATCCCAGCCTGGAGTAGGCGGAACATTAAAAAAGGTTGAGGCAATACAGCAAACTTTAGAAATGTTTAACTCGTCGTTCTGTATGCACAATTTTTATTATTGACAAGTTAATATGCATAAACAAATAAGACTGACCACCATGTAGAGCATTTTTCTTGCACAATAATTTAGTGACTGAAAACAACCCACAGAAACTGCTGTTTTGTCCAACTGGAATTAATATTAGGTTACTAATGGTAAGCTATAGTAGCCTGTAATATTATCTGAAATTATAATGAATATACAAACATTAGCACTAATCAAACCTTAACCACACTGGTGTGGGCTAATATCAGAAAGTGATATTATTTGTGACACAGCTAAATCTCTACTAATAAACTATCTGTAGACAGATTATCCAAATAGTGTAACATATTATGCTAACATTATACTTATCTATTTAATATTATTAATGTGTATGTATGCATACAATTTTTGTTTATTTGTTTATCAAATGGTCAGAAATAACACGAGAATGCATAGATTTCGGTCATTACTTAAGTCATTGTCTTTACTGAACGCGTACCCATCATGCTTACTGTCATGCGAAGTCACCCTCCAGAGGCCCATTCTGAGTCATGAAAAACCCTGACTGTGTGTGCAATAAAACCTTCCCAATTAAAAAAGACAATACTTTATCAGTACACCTGTCTGTAAGGTAAATCATCTGTCCTCAGTCTGTCATCCTGTAGGCTGTTGTTTACTAGCACAGCTAGTGTTAACATGGCAATTACCCAAATGTTAAAAACAAGCTAAATAGAAAGCTGTCTTTCTGCAGCCTTAAAATTTGACACATTGTTGTAAACTCAGCTGCTGGCTGAGACAAACCAGCCAATCCTCCCTCTACCAGGTAACGTTACCTGCAGGCAGTGAAGAACAACAGAGGGGAAGAGGAGGAATGATACAGACTGAGTGTTCAGTAAGCAGGTCTCTCTGTGTTGCAGCTGCAGGAGATGATGTGTCACATGATGATGGGGAGCCTGGTGATGTTCAGGAAGGAGTCAACATCCTCAGTGAGACTCTCTCAGAGGACACCTGTCCTCACGTCTTCCACCTGTGTCCACCTGTCCTAGCGGCGGCTTCTTCTTCATCATGTGTCCACCTGTTCTTGTGGTGGCTTCTTCTGCTTCATGTGTCCACCTGTCCTTGTGGTGGCTTCTTCTGCTTCATGTGCGCTCAAAATTGCTTGTTGCTGCACAATGAATGTAAAATCACTGTGGAGAACATCAAAACTAAAACTAAATGAGTTTTCCCAGATCTAATGGTTATAAGTCAGGCCCAGTAGATTTATTTAGCAAGTTAGCTTCTGGGGTGTAGTTTATTATTTCCCTGTCTAGTCCCCTGACTTTATCCATCAGCAGTAGGTTAAGTGACGTCCATCCATGTTTCATTGTTGACATTGTCCGATGCCATTTTTGTAGAAATCACTAATCACTAATTTGAATACACTGATTTACATTACACTTATTCATTTAGCTGACGATCATTTAGCTGATCCAAAGCGACTTACAATTGCTATACATGTCAGAGGTTGCCCGCCTCTGGAGCAACTAGGGGGTTAAATGTCTTGCTCAGGGACACATTTGTGGATGGGTCACAGTGGGGATTGAATCCAGGTCTCTAGCACCAAAGGCATGTGTCTTATCCATTGCTCCATCATCACCATTACTCTGCAAGTAATTTTGTGACTGCATTTCCTTTGTGCATTTCTCTCTTGAAGTTGTGATATAGGTTTTTATATCATATTTTATATTCATAATGGTCTTAAATTTGACCAGGTGAAACCTGCAGAAACCTTGATATTGTTCTATTACCTCGTCCAACTGACTTAACAATTTGCATAATGTGTAACTTATTTTAAAAGATTTTTTTGTTGTTTTTTTGCTTATGAAAACTCCACATTTAAAGCTCCCTTTTATATTATTTAAGTAAAAGTGCTGCTGATGGAATAAAATTATGCGTAGCTGCTTTGTCCACAACACAGAAAATTTTATTTGGCTCAAGAGATTTAAGTTATCACTTAACACCAAATAATCTCATTAAGAATCTGGAATTAGAGAATGTTCAACATTATTGCAAAATGAAATGCAGAATGAAAACAAATTGATTATCGAAACTGTTGCTGGTTAATTATCTGATCAAGCAGTCACTTACTTATTACTATTCAGCTTTATGCAAGATGTGCCTTATTGTGTCTAAATGTAGAAATGACGGAAGATGGTTGAGGTTTTGATACTAATAAAGGGAACTTGAACTGTAATAATGGTGTTGCATTTGTGTTGTTCAGGACTATCGGAAAACAGGTATTTTGTAAATTTCAAGTTGACTAGTAGTAATTTTGTTGAGTGAGTTTCCATTAGTATTTGAGTCGAGCACAATGTTTTTTGAGTAGATTTCCCTCAGAGTATAAGTTGTGCACAATTACATTAAGTAAAGAATTCGTGGAATTTAATTTTAATAAGCATCAGTGAATCAATGTAATTTATCATGCAGAAATTAAATGTGTTAAAAAAAATTTATTATATTTAAGGTTTACACAAAAATATGATACTATACTATTAAAGTTTATTTTTTTATTAAGGTAATCTCTTTTTCACAAATATTTTGAGTATTCTGAACTTATTTGGGTTTACAGGAGTGTCCCTTCGATGCAGAACAGTCAAAAGAACATGGAAAATAAAATTCAAATACAAAGCAAACTATTTGCATCCAAAACCTTTTTCACTCTTTTCAAAAAATCCTCTCTAAATCATAATCTCACTTTAGAAACTGAGCATTTAAACTTTCAAACAAAAATACTGAATATAAGATCCAGATATCTGAGATATTAACATTGAAAATAAATTTAAACCCACTCACACTCTAAGGGATAAAGTCCATCTTTTCTGCAAACATTAATGAGTAAACTTTACAATGAGCGTGTCTCTTTCTAATGGGAGGTCCCTTCAGCAGCTACGCTAGTGCTGCAGTGATCATTTTGGGAATCATATGTGAGGATTCGTAGCCACACTACAAAACGTTCCTGATTTTTGGAGATAGCTCCCTGTCAGGCACAAGATTCAAGTCCAAAGAGAAGCTACTTTCTTTTTTGAAGACCTAATTCCAGAAAGAAGAATGATAAAGCAGGTATTGATTGGGATTCTGTGTGGTGCTGCCGTACTGACGGTAGGTATCTTAATCGGCCACTATGGTATCGCCAAAAGCAGCAGCTCTGCACCATCCTGGGTGAACGATGTGGCGAAGGATGTGGACGAGAGCCTCATTGAGAAGTTTCTGTCTGAGGTGGACAACATCCAGATTCAGGAGAACCTAAAGTGAGTTTATGAGTGATCAAATACAGATTATGTTGGTCAATCAGTTATGATTTTCATTTTGTTTAGCGGCTTAAGTGATACACATCGTGAGAACAGCAGGTGAGAACAAAGAGGGGTATTATAAAGAGATTTCAACCTACTAAAATAATCAAGCTTTTCGGGTTTCACGGGGAAGTGTCTCAGTCTACATAAAGTGAAGGCTCATACACATTCTTAGTCATGGGATTAATTGAGGTTCTTAGTTTTTCCCTACAGCGTCACAATCCCTTTGTGGTTTCCTCTTTAAATTCCACAAAAGGCCTTTAAGGTTTTAGACAGTACAATATCCAACATAATATTTAATCAAACTTTTTATCCTGATCTGCCTCCACAGGGAGTTGACCAAAGTGCCCCATATGGCCACCACAGCAGGAGACGAGCAGACAGTGCAGTTTATGCTAAAGAGATGGCAGGACCCCGAAACCGGCCTGGACCAGGCCTGGAGAGAGGAGTACATGGTCTACTTGTCCTTCCCTAACCCCAAGAAACCCAACAAGGTCACTGTAGGTGGGTCTACAGGTTGCTGAATGTGTTGGAATGAAAGTAGGGACAGTCGCACGCTATTCGGCGTGTTGTTAATGCTGACATTCACCTGTCTAAATCAAATAATCAGATTATAAAGTTCAGGCATAAAGAGTTATTAACAAGACTGGTAACTCTCCAAATGAAACATCACATTAGATGGAGTGGGTTGTGCTGTATAATTTACTGCTGGGGAAGCTGCAGTAAAACTGGGTTTAAATGACCTGTAACATTTTCAGCATTATCACAGGGAAGCAACAGTCCTCACGCTCATAAATTATTAAATTTAGCTCATGTTTACCATCATGTTGCATCAGAAGTACTTTAGCTGGAAGTGTTATGTTTTTTTGTTTTGAAACATTTACTTTCCATACAAAATCCAACTTCCCAAGAAAACTGGAACTAATCTAAGTCCAGAGTCTGAAAGAGTTTGACTTCATTTTTGTGGTTTCTAACATTCAGGAGGTTTTCATTACATAACGTGCTAAGTTTCACTTTACTTACTAGCAGACCAGTCACCATGAGTTGTTCATTTCAGTGAGCCCGTCTGATTCCGTGCTGCACACTGTCAGAGAAAAAGAGAAGCCTTATACTTCGGACCAAGAGGATCCTGAGGTGGTTCAGCCGTATGCTGCATTCTCCCCTGCTGGAAACACAAAGGTACAAAGGCTGCATCCCAACAGATCTGCAATTCTGTTTAAAGCTCCCTGACAAATCTACGATATGCCCCTGAGATGAGTTAATTTCATTAATGAATCATTACATTTAATTATTGAAAGTATCTCTTAATCCAATATTTTGATCAGACTAATTCACTGAGTGATCTGCAGTGTTAAACTAAAATTCTCTACTTCAGTATTTTAAAGGTAGCTGCGTTATCATTATTAACCTGATCCTGGTTAGCACCAAACGGAGCTGACCATAGCCTGGCATTCATTGCCTGATTATACACAAATCAGAAAAATATCTGTATATCATACAATTTTAGAGATTGTGATATATATGTTGATAAACAGACCTCCTTCAATGAATGTAATGGGATGAATAGACAGAATAAATGGCCTCATGCTCCACAGGGTTCCTGATGTAAAGTAATTTTAACCTCAGTGTTACATAGTTCTTTAAATCCTTACTTGATATAAACATTTAACCAAATAAAATTTGGATAAAATACAAATTTTTGGAAAAAGCCAAAAACAGAAATCAGTTGACAACCTTTGTCTTGGAAGCCAAATCTGTGTCACCTGAGCCAAGCTCATGAGGACATAACACCTGTACACCATAAAGAAGCCAATTAGTACCATATAGTTACAGAAAAGGCATCCAATATTTTATTGCACAGCTAAATTGACAGCTAAATGGACAGATACGAAGCTAAGAGTCTGTGTTTATGAGACTTTAAATGAAGCATATACAGTATCTGGAAAGTAACTCACTGAAACTATAAAAATCATGTGATTGTCACATCCATGTCTCACACAGTACAACCTTATCTGTTATAACCCTTGAGGCCCCTTTCTTAAGTTCTTATGTCTTCTGTTCAGGCTCACGTAGCTATTTTACTACCTCTTCTGCCAGAGCAAAGCATGTCAAGTCATTACTTGACTTGAATGATGACTTAAACAAAATGGTAAAATGCAACAAAAGTAGATCTGAAGCTTGAGGGAAGGTTTAGTTTATATATCTCAGTACAATGTGAAAACCTTAAAGAGGAAAGAGATGAAAAAATAATTTGGTAATGATTATACTTTGTCAGATATGACTGGTAGATTGCTGGTGCTACAGAACTGTTTCCTAACAGATCGTCAAGGCTAAAACCTTCTATGTCTTATCAAGTACTGATAACATGACAAGTTATGATGTAGACAGAGTTGACAAACCAAGAAGAGCCCATCTGTTGAGTGTGATAAAGACAGCTATCAGAGGAGGAGGCCATACTAAGGATTGGAATGAAAGAAGGCTATAATAAGGATTTAAAGAAAGATGCATACTGTCTTTTAGTCAGAATAATATTTGAAATAACAGAAAAGCAAAAGAGTCTAGTGAAAAGGAGCAGTCTGATGATTTGGGAAGGAGTTGTTTGAGAATATGAAGGACTGGGTACATAATACTTGATGAAAATGATCTGCCAATTGCCTTTTCTCCTAGATTCAGTTTACAGTCTTGTAATTATAAACTAGAAGAAAAAAATGCACACTGTACATAACAACACAGTTAACACATTGCCTAGCCCTGATATTGGTTCACTTCAGTTGATGCTATTGACACAGTGTTGACTTTTATGATGGTTTTAGGGGAAACTGGTGTATGCCAACCAGGGGAAACCCAGTGACTACCAGCTGTTGAACCAGACAGTAGACCTCAGAGGAACCATCGCCATCACCAGATATGGTGGAGCAGGAAGAGCTGATAAAGTGAGTTGCACTTTGTGCTAATTAGAGAGTTAATTCTAGACTATTCAAAATCAGAAATACTTTATTGATCCACGGAGGAAATTGTTGATCAGGTTTGTGTTTGGATATTTTTTTTGAAAAATAAGCAGAAACAATTTGTCCAGGAGAGAGAAGACTTTATTGTGCTTAGTGTGCAGCATTTGCAGAATTTCCAAAAAATGTGATTTTTATTTCAGCAGGTTTCACAATGAGTTTGTGTAAAGCTACTATGACTATACTTCACACTGAAATCTTGTCCACATATTTACATTATTAATTTAGCTGACGCTTTTATCCAAAGCGACTTACAATTGCTATAGATGTGAGGGGTCGCACGCCTCTGGAGCAGTGTGTAAGTGTCTTGCTCAGGGACACATTGGGGGATGGGTCACAGTGGGGGATTGAACCTGGATTTCTCTCACCAAAGGCATGTGTCTTATCCATTAAGCCATCACCACCCCATGATTTACACTACATCACCAATCTGCACCATATAAGTAGGATTTACCCTCAAGGTTTGAATCACTTTATCAGCTAAAAGTTGTTTTTTGTTTTGTTTTGGGTTTTTTTCGCTAGCAAAATCCCAGATTAGTCAACACTGACTGCAAATATTGCAAGCACAAAAAATAAGGTTTAGTAAAGCATGCATTCAGTGTTGTATTTACACAATAAATGCCATGTGTTTCTACTCTAGGCTATCAATGCAGCACCCTTCGGTGTCATTGGCGTGCTTGTCTACACAGACCCTTTGGACATCAACGATGGTCTCATGTCAGACACCAATGAGACATATCCTCACTCCTGGTACATGCCACCCTCTGGTGTGGAGAGAGGATCCTTTAAAACTCGCTTTGGAGACATGCTCACGCCCTACATGGCTGCCAAAGGTAACCAGTGACTTGTGTAAAAACAGTACACAAGGTACACATACAACAGTGTATTTCGGGGGAGGGACTTTTCTGGCTACAGTACATGGAGCTTCAAACACACATATATAGATAAGATCTGGTCATTTTTCATTCATCATTTTATTTGAATATTTAACTATGAGTTCTTCTGATTTATGAATTATTTTCCAGAGGACACCTACAGAATTCCAGTCAAGAACATCACAGGGATCCCTCCCATTCCAATTCAACCAATCGGATTTGAGGATGCCTACAGACTTATCTGGTTTGTGATGAGATGAATTTGCTTGTGGAATTAATACAGCCCAAAATGGGAATGAACAAATTCAAACTTGTTTTTCCATTGGTCATTTCAGTGAGCTAGGCGGACAAGCCGCTCCAGCTCAATGGCAGGGAGCATTTAACTGTTCGTACAACTTTGGCAGCCCGGGGTTCAAACATACATCGGCTTTCAACAACAGGTATTCAACTGGCAGAAAAATTCAGGCACCTTATTTCTCATTGTTTTTTTTCATCATATCAAATCTTTTACATCTTGGCAGTAGGGAGCAAAATTCCTAATACATCCTGTTGGAACAGCAGCATTGCAGTGTTGCTTCATACTTCTGAAGTTGAACCTCTGTTTCAGTGATGTGAAAATGGAAATCTTCAACTATGAAGAGGTGAAGAACTCATCCAATGTGATGGGAGTTATCAGAGGGAGTGTCGAGCCAGGTGAGACTGGGGACCATGTCCAAAGCTACCATTCAGTATCATCTGTTTTCAGCTTGTTACTCGGAGGCTATTGTGTTTGTGCTCTGTGTGTGTTTTTTGTTCAGACAGGTATGTGATCTATGGGAACCACAGGGACAGTTGGGTTCACGGTGCCATCGACCCGAGCAGTGGGACATCGGTCATGCTTGAATTGAGCAGAGTGCTGGGTAGGATGGTCAAGCAGGGTGAGCAGAGTTATAGCTGAATGAAAGACTGTCACATTGGTTTGTTTATAGTGCTGGATGAAGAGTTGAGCTCTGATCCTCTCTGTGGCAGGCAAATGGAGGCCTCGCAGGTCCATTATCTTTGGAAGCTGGGGAGCAGAGGAGTTCGGCCTTATTGGGTCTACAGAATACACAGAGGTGATTTACAAACAAAAATTGAGCAATGTGTAAATGTGAGTCTAAATGGTTGGTTTTAAAGTAAGACTATGTAAATTTTGAAAGAAGAAACAACAGTCTTTCTTTATAAATGAAATGATGAATTCAGCCTGTTGCTCGATTCAATACACTCAGGAGTTTTGCTGATAAAACCTTTCTTGGTCTGGTGTGACCAGTAGCTTATAGTGGCTAACGTTAGCTAATGAACTAATGCTCTACTTGTGCTACTATTACACTAGATTTACCGTTATTCTGTTATTTGTCACTGAAGTGGCAAGTTACATACACTTACTACTTATACACTCACTTACACTGACAAATGTGACTTTGATCTTGTCTTCTCTACAGCAATACTTCGCCAAGCTCAGTGAACGAGCTGTTGCTTACATCAATGTGGATATAGCTGTTTTTGGTAAGAAGCACCTGTCAGGAGTATCATTAAAAAATATATATTGCCTTTAAATAGTCTCAGTCCGTGGGTTCACCTGGACAGATGCAGCCACTTTAGTTAGACACACTATCACTAACTTTCTAAACTACAAAACATTTAGAAATTTACATTTTTGCTAATTTGTCAGCCGTCAGATGTTTGGAAGAATGTCCTTGAAACTATCTTGTTGACTGACAATTACTTTGTGGTACAAAATGTTAAATGCATGAAGAAAAATTCTGCCACCGTAGGATGTATTCACTGACAGCAAATCTTAGTGATGTTAGTCCAAAATGCTCATTCATCTTCCACTACTCAGCCAACGCCACTCTCAGGGCTTCTGGGATGCCATCAGTCCAGAATGTCATCTTCAAAGCCGCAAAACAGGTGAGCTCATGCATCAGCTCGGGTGTTTCTCTCCAGCATTTTAACTTGAACAAAACTGTTGTCCACACACCACCAGGAACCTGTCACATGTAAGTGTTTGTTCTCCAGGTCGATGCACCCGGACTGGACTCCACATCTGTGTACGACAACTGGATCCGATATTCCAACAGGACAAGCCCGGCCCATGGGCTCATTCCCAGGTAAAGAGCTACAGCTAAACCTCTCTAACTTACCCACATCTTGCACTGAATCCTGGGAGAAGAGTTATTAAGGTTTTTATTCATTGCTTGTTGAAGGTTTGCTGAAGTGATTGGTTATTAGCCCGTTACTGATCTAGACCAAAAGTCCATAATCTGTAATGTATAGGTTTAAAAATAAAGAACAGGCAATTGGGCATTTAAAACAATGGGGTTAACTGTTCAAATCCTGGATCAAATGTCCAGCAAAGGAACACCACGACCATACAGATCTAAAGCTTAGACTCTAGCAGTAGTAGCTCCATACATACATAACATTATTTTTATTTAAAGATCCTACAAATCATTGCATCTTTGTCTAGCTAAATAGTACCTTCCATACAGTATATAGTTTATTATCTGTGTTGTGAGGTGATTTGCATCATGAACTTCACATATTTACGTGTACTGTATGTGTCCCCACAGAAATGTCAGGTCTGTCATGTTCTCAATAAAAGATGCATCTTGTTTTCTGTCTTCCTTTGACAGGCTGGGGTACCTGTCAGGAGCAGGGAGCGATTACGCTGCCTTTGTCCATTACCTGGGAATCGCATCCATGGACATTTCATACACATATGACAAAGTATGTAAAAACAATCTTCATAAACTTGCTGCCTTTGACTTCCTGTAATAGATTTTCGTCTGATGAATGTGAGTGCTGTAATGTAGGATGTAGAAACACTGTATGGTAAGAATTATAATTTCAGAAGTTCTTCACCTATAATACAGTTTGATTTTTGCACCTAAATATGCAGACCATGGAAGGCAGCAGCAACAAACACGACACATCTCTTCAATCTATGGTTCAGTGCTGTGGCCATGAATGAAAGCGTCATTTAGTTTCTCTTCCTTGGGTCCTGCCACTTGCATCTTAAATTTGCTGCACTTTGCTGTCTTTGTGTTTACTTTTAAGTTCTCTCATTTTACCTTCTTTTTGAAATAAGTTGTCAGCCAAGAAATATGTCATATTGGCGTGCACATGTGTGAGAAGTCAGAATAGAGCTGAACCCATTGAGTCATGTTAGCACTATCATATTTATATTTCTCTTCGTACAGAGTAAAACCAATGCTCGGATTTACCCTGCATACCACACAGCATACGACACCTTTAACTACGCCTCAAGGTTCATTGATCCCGGTGAGCAATAATGTCTCATGTTATCACATATTGGATTTTGTTTGTACAGCCAGTGGTAGAAGTCCCAGTCCTTACATTTTTATATCATGGCACTGCAGATTATGCTTTCTTTTATGTTAAACCATTGGACATTTTAAAATATATTTTAACAAAACCCTTGCATTTCTCAGCCAAGCAGTTTCTACTCATTTTATCCAGGAAAGCATTTTCCCAGCGATTTCTCTTGTGTATAACATCTCATTCTACCACCTCCTCCTCCCAGGGTTCGTCAGTCACCAGGCCATTGCCAGGACAGCAGGAAACGTCCTGATCCGATTGGCTGACAGCCTGGTGTTGCCATTAAACTGCAGTGACTATGCTGAGACTCTGGAGGACTACCTGAACACAGCAGTGACCCTATATCAGTATAAACTGCAAGCTTGGAATATCTCAATGGGTAAGTACAGGGCAGTTCGAGATGTTTCAGTGATGCACAGGAATATTGCAGTACACAACACAGACTAGGTAGGTAGGTTTGTCACAATATAACAAGTCATAGAGTGAAATTGAGTTTTGTAACTCCCTTCTGCTACATAGCAGAAATTATACATTAATAAAGAATCAATTATGAAAAACGGTAAACAGAATAAATAGTATGCAGGTGAATCAAATCTAATCCTATCTTTCAAATGGAGGAGTGGATGTTGTGTTTTTATGTGCTTTTATCTTGGGCCAAGGCAGCTCAAAAAAGCACTTGACTAACTTGATCAATTCCAGTTGTTGGATGTAAGATCGACAGTGTCTCTGACTGGTACCTGCATTAGCCAAAATGTTATTTGTAGGAGTAAAAAATTGAGGACACAAGAGCTAAAATGTCTTCAGTCTGCACTTAAGAACAGAACTAACAACAGAAGCAGCATCTGTTTCTCCTACTAGCAGTCAGAGTATTAAAGAGGGGGAAATCTTTGCTGAGAGGCTGCACAGCTGATGTGTGTCTTGTTTCAGAACCACTAAAACGGGCAGTGGCCAGCTTTCGCAGCGCAGCTAATCAGTTGGACCAGGTGATTCGCAGTTCAGACCTGGCAAATGAAACGTAAGAGCACAAAAATACATACAGTATAAAGACATATAGTTACCTCCTTTGCCGTACACATAGAAATTAATGCCAGCTCTGTCTCTCTTCTCTTAGACCTCTGAAGGTCAGAAGGATCAATGACCAGCTCATGCTACTGGACCGTGCCTTCTTGGACCCTCTGGCCTTCCCAGATAAATATGCATACAGGTAAGTAGATGATTAGCCAGTCTCATGACTGCATGCTTTATGCAAAATAATGTTAAAGAAAGTAGGACGAATGGGGGCTGTGCCACAACAAACTTTTCATCCAGGCTGAAATATTTAAACAACTATTGGATGGAGTGCCGTGACATTTTGCAGAAACCTTAATGGTTCCCAAATGATAACCTGTAACCTACTGATACTGGGATGCTTTGGCTCTTTCTTTATGTCACTATGAGGTTGACAAATTAAGTTTTATGAGATGTCTTTACAACACTTGGGTGGGTTGCAATGAAATGTTACATGACATTCATCTCTTGTATTGTTTAAGTACAAAGTAAGTAGACTTTTCATATAGTGCTGTCATCAGGTCCACTTTATTGTGACTTATTACACCTCTATGAATTAATTCCCTTCACAGGCATGTTATCTGGGCTTCAAGTAGTGCCGGCAAGACAACCTTCCCAGGTCTCGCAGATGCATACGCCAACGCTGAGTCATCAGAACAGTCCAGCGACTGGGACAAAGTGCACTACCACCTTTCAGTCCTGAGCCAGGCCATCGATGGCGCAGCCAGTACACTTGTTGACGTCATATAGACATAGATGAGGAGCAGGGAACTGCACTAACTCAGGAATTTCATAAAAAGACAGGGAGATGCAGCCATTAAACACTCATACACACACACACACACACACGCACATACAATGACAATATATGTTAAGCTGGCCATGATGGAACTATTTATGGATGATAAACTGTAACATGAATGATGTCTTTTCTATTAAAGCACCTCATTAAAGATGAACCAAAACAGTTGTTAATAGAGTTCAGTCAGGACAACTTTATTTGCTTTCAGTAGTTATTTTTGGCGGTGTGCCTCTGTTCTGAAAAGCCATAAGCCAGGGCAAGCACACCTCTCTGCCCTTCCACGTGCCAATGGGGCGCACCTCCCTACCCATCCATGTGCATACATGGAAAACCTGAGGCACAGAGAGCAGCAGCAAAGATCCCGCAGGGTACAGAACAGAGCAGCATCAATACAATTACAGAAATACACTGGTCAGGAATAGCCTGAAAGGAGGAGATGGGGTGGTGATGGGTTAAGTGAATGCTAAAAGGGAAATCAACTGAGCTGTCACCTGATGTAGCTGACTTTGACATGGGTTGCTATCGGCTGATGCACTGGGATTGTGATCTGTGCTTGACTTTGTTGCCAGCCTGAACTGATGCAATGCTTGAGTTGTACTACTTATTTAAGTGTACACGAACAGTTCAAGTTTGCTGTTAGCAACATAGGTTAAAAGCACGTGTATTTGGCAACACATATTTTACTGCAGATAACTAATCTCTACTGTGAGAACTAGTCTTTCTGCATTGAGTAGTTAATATCAATGAGTACCATAAGAGCAATAATGATAATACTCAAAGGCAAATCTAATTGACAGTGGTCACTAATGACATAAGAACACAAATATCCACCTCAGTAAAGTAGTAGAAGACATCATCTTATCTTACCATGTCCTCATAAGAGAAAATCAATGACCAGCTCTCTGATTTTGTCTTTTTTCTTTTTTTTTTTTAAACTTAATGGAGTATGAATCTCATCAAAGACAAGATAGCTGAAAATCTCCAAGTCAATGTTGGCATTCCTTTTTAAATTTGTAAAATTATGTCTGAAGGTTATAAATGTTGCTGATTGATGCATGGTAGTATTTCATTTTGTTTTAAAATTTAATTCTTGTTTTTATATACATTTAAAGAGCTGAGTAATAGCAGAGACCTAATTTTACATAATAAGTTTTTATTCTCATTGCAGAGACCTAATTTTACATAATTAACATTTTAGGGTCTTGACAGAGACATGTGGTATTTTTAAATTCCAATGGTCAAACACAGCACATTTCTGCTTGAGCACAATCAAGAAATAATGATTTCTTTTAGATATTAAGATAATCTATGTGTGCTAAAACCGTTTAATCTGAAAGGAGTGGTAAGCAGTCATAACTCTGAGCCACCAGCCTCTCTGGGAATGAGGAAAGCAGGAGTTAATGATCAAAATCATCCTCCACTGCATGTAAGTTAGACAGATTTGTGCAAAGGCTTGTCATGTTAGGATGAATGCCTAATAGCAACACTTGCCACCTCTGCCAAGGATATCTGGTCATCAGCACTTTGATTTGTGCATATGTGTTCGCAGCAACATGAGATGACCATCGGTGCTTCAGAGGGTTTCAGTATGGAAAATTTCAGCAGCACTGACAAACAGCACCTCATCAATAACCTGCACTTAACATGGGCCTCAGTTGCATTCAGCCCTGTACGTGGAGCCGCAATACTAGCTCCTGCCACCAGGGGTCAAAATATGCTTTGAGACATTCATATGGGTCAAATCAGCATTAGGGATTAGAAGTGTTGCTGTCACAAAAACTGAGTGAGTTCTAGCTACAAACCAAGTCAAATCAGCCTGACTCAGAAGGTAATTTATTTCAGAGTCACCTTATGATAATGCTGTTAAGCCTAGGTAATAGTCATGTATATTGAAGAGGTATGAAGGAACGGGGAAAAGGCTACTAAGAGATATGGGAAGAAGAAGGAGCTTGGCTACATGGGTTCTTTCTTTCCTGTTCAAAGTCTCCTGTAAACACACAGGGACTGCTGGTTTTATCCACTCCCTCCCCTCTGGTTAGAGTTTTTCAGTGTTAGTCACACCCATCTGAGCCCTTCGAGCCGCTGCAGAAGCACAACTTGGGGGTAGCACTGTTGTTTAAATGAACAACTGTGCGTTTGTGGATGAGAGAGGTGGGTGGGTTCATGTTATTTTTAGCCTTTATTCTCCATAAAAAAGTTTTGGTTCTTGATGATTGTTGAATTACAAACACCGCTATAAAGTTGAGTCATACGAAGTTAAATGTTTTATTTAGCGACATGGTAAGGTGCTTTCAAAGCAACATGAGACACCTGGAAGAGCTCCAGAGGCAAGCTGCAGGTGTATCAGTCACATAAACCGCAAAATGTTTGTTTCTCCAAAAAGAGTAACAGAATATATGAGTTAAAGGCAACTGGCAGGGATATAGAAGACATAAGATATACGTTATTTATCCCAATAGGAGAATATGTTTTGTATTTCTTATAGTGGACAGGTGCAGTATATAACATTTGACAACCTAAAATTAGTCACGTGTGTGTTTATGTGATTTTGTCTAACCCTATATTAGAAAACACACTATCGTGGAAACCATCTTGTCACATAAACTAACACATAGTGACATAAATAGTGAAAGATATGAAATAATTTTGCAACTTCAAGATCAGGTCATAATCTTTTTTTTTTTTTTTAATCTTGTTTAAAGTTAATTCTTCTGACATTTTAAACAGTGAATTGCAGGAATGTTGGTGATATATATATATATATATATTTATTGTGCAGTATTTTTAGTTTGTAAATATTTACAGAAGACTGATTGTTTTAGCAGTTCTGCACTTGGCGTTCACACAGTTTGACATTAATACTTTTAGAACTGCCCAGAACAGTTATGAACAAACAGAAGTCTGTCTGTTCCTAGCCACTGAGCAGTTTCAGTGGAGCTGTAGAAGCAGGGGAAGGAAGTACTTTCTAGCTTAAAGGTTGCTCTCATTCTAATTTCCATTTAACTGTAATCTGTAATATCAAAACGCATGCATGCAGAGTAAAAAGCTCATTCTAAGTGTACTGTAAATTAACTTCTGTAAGCTTGATGGAACACTACTTTCTTTGTGAACTAACCCTTGTTATTGAGGACTTCCATTGCAGATAATTCTCAGATGGTGCACAATGAACCTAAAATATAGTAGTATAACACACATTTCTGGTTTGAAAGTTTTTACTTATCAGTAAGCTTCCTCAGAAGATTGCTTTTCAAAACAGAAGAGATTCAAAGCAAACTTAACTGACTTTTCTTCTGATGATGAATGTAACTATTAGGTGCAAACATTACATTTTATAATGACACGCTGAAGAAACTGTATTTGAAATGGAACACATCTAAGTCCCTTAATTGGGTCAGTAATTGAGTGGAAAGCCAATGTTCAATAACAGCAATGATGTGGTAAAAAGTATGATTTCCACAATGATTGTCAATCAAACACAACAACAACAAACGCAGGTGCTACTCGCCAGTCGCAGAGTTTATTCTTTTAAATATACATAGACTTTTTCCTCATATTAAATACCCCACCACCCTTCCCTCCCTTATCATCCCTCCCTCCTCCCATTTCTTCCCTCACACAATTCTTTGCTTTCTCCGTTCCCCCCTCCAGAGAGAAAGCCCGTCCGGCTGAAAAACACACTCTACTTTGTGCAGCATATTGCTTATTAAGACATTTGCGAAAACATAAATTAAAAATACTACGGCTTTTTGTTTTTTTTTAATTTTTTTCCTGATCCAACATCAGACTGATCTGAACAGAATCTAAAAAAAATAAAAATAAAACAGCACAGTGTCCCTCAGTCTGGCTACATAAAATAAACTGGATTCACCTGTTTTTCATGACTTGGTGTGACCCTCCTGGCTTGAATTGCACACAGTGGTCTGTACCATGATAGGTGAAATGGTAAGAATAGAAATTTATTCTACAACAGACGTCCTGAGTTTGGTCAAATCATGTCCGTGTGTTGTTCATCATGTGTTAAATGATAAGACATCCAATCAAGATAGCTGATTCCATTTCAGCCTTTGCTTTCACTAGGGTTTGTGTCCCTGCTCACCTTCGCAGGTCATAAAGTGTGTAAGTGCGTGAAAAGTGGAAGGGGGAAATCATTTTATGCACCCCACAATCAGTGATGTGCTTATTGTTTGTGGCCTTTTGTCAAATCGAAAGTTGTGAAAAATGATTGGTCCGATGAGTCGGTTGGAGCTGCAGGCAGAGTGAAGGACAGTGTGATACGGCACTAGAGGAAAATTCAGGTGTTTAAGTCACAAGGCATGCATGTTAACACTGAACTCAGAGTCTCCACCAGAAAGTGTTTCAGCTGTGACGTGTGTGGTATGTGCTGTGCGTGAGTCTTGTCAGTCTGTTTTGGTGTGTGTATCAGTGTCGGTGACTCTCTTTATTTGTACAGATGGAGGTGTTGTAGAAGTCCTGCTTTTGACTGCATGCATGCTGGACTGCTCCTACACTAGTATTTCTAATATTTTTTATATATTTTCAGTGAATGGAAAATACAAGGAATGTCGTGTTTGGTTGATTGACATTGTTCACCAATTTGTTTTTTACTTTAAATGGAGAATAAATGCATAAAAAGCAGGACTTTTGCTATTACCAACTCTGTATCATATGTGCATGTGTGTCTTGTGTGCATGTGGCGTGTCTCATCAAGTCTTATCAAGTTTTGGGTCCATCATTCTAGCAGTCTTTCTGTTTCCCTCCCTCCTCTTCAGGAAGCACAGGAGGGGCGTTGGCATTAGGGAGGGTCAAAGGGTCAGGCGGGGGTCACACACGGGGGGAGTACTTAGGGTTTCTTGGCACCTCGGTGAAAGATTTCAGCTCATAAGGGATCCCTGTGTCCACTTCGATGGATTTGCGGGAGAATAGCAGCCGGATATCATTGTGCAAGTAGATCTTCCCAGATTTGGAGCTCTGGAATCTGAGAAAGTCAAAAAAAACAAAAAAAAAACAAGTTTGTGTAAAACACTTTCTTTTAATGAAGTGTACAAATATTTTGCTAGTATTCAATAAAAAAAATTATGTGTGTACCTACATAAAATTATTAAGAATAAACATTTTGTTCACAGTGTAACACTCACAATTAAACTTTTTAAGTTATTATTATAATCTTGAGATACGTTTCCAGACACCACAACACAGGCTAATAAAGCATAAACAAAATATCAGGTGTAAAAGTAATGCAGACAGCTGAAACCTAGGTCATACCTGAGATGTATCAGGTAACAGAGAATCTTCTTCCTATCTAGCACTCCGCCCCCTGGAGACGCCTCGCCTTTCCCCTCAACCCCCTCCTCTACAGGCACCAGGAAGATACGGTGGCGCAGGAAGGTCATGTGATTGACTGGCATGTCGCCAAAGTTGTAGGTCACCAGGAACATCTTCACCACAGTTTTGTTGGGATTAAATAAGGTCTGAGAACAGATGTCCGACCAAAGTCAGCATTTCAAACAGCAAGAAAAATAAGACTGCTGTCAGTGGTTTTAAGCAAACAGTATACAAGAGGTTATCTTTTAAATTTAAACCACAAAAAACTACTTCACACAGTTTAATCTATGTAGTGATCAGTACATGACCCCTATAGTATGATTTTTATGACATATTCTATGATGGCATGGAATATGTTGAGGTCATGAAAATCATAAAACATTATGGTTGCACAGATGAAATATCTCTGAAAGATTTTTTTATCTGCAACCTTCTCCTGAGCAAAGAACAAGAGAAAAGACAAACTTACCACTTGAATGGTCCCTGCTTTGGGTATGCTGTATCCTTTCTTTCCAAGAGGCTCGAGGGATATCACCCCCTGTGAGGGAGAGAGACAGAGACATGGTACTGATTAAATGTCCTCAGTCACTGTAATGGCGAAATAACACGTATTCTTTGGTATATGTTAATAGCTGTAAACCTCTACATCAGGATGAGGATCTGGATTAAATGCACTAAAATTAAGGAGGAACCGTATGAGGGCAGCATTACAATAGTCATTTTAATTTCTGGTTACATCTACTGATGAGACACAAAAACACAAAAAAACAAACTAAATGAAAGCGGACTAACTCTGAAATCACAACATCATGCTGTAGTTACAAAGGCAGCTACACAGGGATTACTATTACATTAAATGCCAATTAACAGTTCAAAGAACTGATCAAAAGAGGCCTGACATTCACCACTTTTATAGACAATTCAAAGTCAACATGAGGCATGAAGTTAATTAAGAAACTGAAAACAGCTGGTTTCCAAATGGCCCAGTGTCCAATTGTGAGCAGGACTAAAGTTGTTCACATGCTAATGCTGGTCCTATCTTACTAAGGACTTATGATTATATATGATGAATGTATAATATTCAGTGCTGTGGACAAATGTGGGAAAAGTCTTCACAATATATGCATGAAAGGAAAAAGTTGCCACTATTTTTGCATCTGGTTCTGAAGAAACAAGCAAACATCAACCGTGTTGAAGCCATTTCTATATTTGTTATTGTTTTGGGTAGTTGTTCTGATCTAATTTTTTTTCAGTGAGGTAATTATTTTCATTCTAGCAAACAAGCTACTTGCCATGTGCAAAAAACAGAGTTGGTTTTCTGTTTGGTTTACTGTTTGTGCTTGATTAAGTGCACACACACACAGTATCTTGCAGACACACACACACACAGAGATACTGACCAGGAAGGGTGAGGGTGCGCTTTGCTCTGAGATGTCGTAGTACGTAACCTGCACAGGCAGGGTGACATGCTGTGGGCAATAGGATCCGCTGGCACCGATCTCTGCCGTAAAGCCTTCGATCCGGCCTGAGGGGGAGAATCGTCCCTTCAGTATGGACTCCTGGGATACACAAGACAAGGAGAAGGGGGTATATAGTGACGAATAGGAGCCTTTTAAAACTACTCTTTAATATCCAATGTGGGTTAAAATCAAGGGCAAATGGACTTTGCTGAAGATACTTGAAAGTGCTCTCATCCAAGGGCTCTCTAATACTCTAAAACTGTAAAACGGGCAGGGTTTACGGCTGCAGTCTGAGTCAACTTTGGCCGTAAAATCAGAGAAACACCCTACTTAGACTGTGAAATCCATATTTCGTTATCTTAACTGAAATCAAAGAAGTGTTGAAAACAATAAAAAAAAAAAGATGCATCTGCAGGCCAACAACAAAGTAAAGTGTTAAAATCATGAACTAACATTATTACATTGTTACCTGTTTTAAGTCATTTAAATGCTCATATATTAGGACCCTCTGTTTTTAAATTAGCTCCACTAAGGAATAATCCTGGGCGAGGCTCTACAACAATTAGAATTAGAAAAACAGCTAAGCCTACTTACACACACACACACACACATTCACTTTACTCTCCCTGCACCTTACTTTCCATTATTATTTTAATTTCATTTGTTTGATTTTAGCCTGTGAATATTATAAACATCATAAAAGGTAGAATTTATGGCTGAGCTATTGTACTGAAATGCAATAGCTCTGAAATGCATTACATTGTACAGGTGCGCCTAATAAAGCGGCCACAGAGTGTATGTCTTCAAAGACAAGACTGTTCCCGGCTCCACTTGGAATGGGTTAACAGTGGTTAAGGTTGGGTCTGCAGCTGGGCCTGTCAATATGTCATGGACACCAGCACCACCTTTGAGTTACGTTTGTCTCCTGAAGTTACAACACAGAAATCACACGGTATTAAATAATACATATTAAATAAAATTTGTACCTCGAAGTTGCCAAGTAGTGATCTGCTGATGGAAGATGAGGGCCAACTGGAACGTGTGGAGCGGCTGGTGTCTGTGTGTCTGCCGCTGCGCAGCTGGCGACTGAATATGACCACAAACACACACAAAACAGGCTGGTGGTTAGTGGCTAAGATTACAAAAATGTCGTCTTAACCGAAATTTCATATGCCTCTTAGTGTGTCTGAGTATTCAAGTCCAGACAACAGAACCCTTTAATTTAGAATAACATATAACCTACGCTAACTCCCACCTTCTTTCCCTCTTATGGCTTTGCTGCAGTCAATCTGACCGACATTCAACTGATCTCATCCATCCACACGTACACACACACACACACACACACACACGTACACACACACACACACACACACACACACACACACACACACACACACACACACACACACACACACACACACACACACACACACACACACACACACACACACACACACACGTACACACACGTACACACTGCACTGGCTGAAGATGAAATATTGTTCTCTTAATCAGTTTTTAGAAGACTTTAGATTTATATCTTTTTAATATTGGCATTTGTTATATATATATAAAAAACTGATGGAGCACTCACCTTTTCAGCCTCAGACCACTTTTTAGCCGTCTTCCTGATCTTGTACATTCTGCAGCAGTCTGAAAAGAGACAAAAAAAAAAAAAGGAAATTCTGTTTTATTTCCCCCCTTCTATTAATCTCCTGATTCATGCCAGCAGAGACAGCTATTCACAAACGAGTAACTTGCTTGAAATGTTAAAACATTAAATACACACAGAAAATATTTGACCCTCAAATGAAGAATAAATGGGCTTGTGTTTGTGTTTTTCCGTGGGAGAAATTTGTATGTGTAATTGTGTATTTCAGGTGTTCTCTTACTTACAGAGCACTGACTACTGGAAGTTGCGTCACACGCATAAACATTCCCCATTTCCAGGCAGCCATTCATCGTACAGGCCACCCAACTGTCAGGTGACTCTTCACTAGCCAAACCAATGCTACCTGCTACCTGTTTTCTCACAGCAAACTTTTTACTCATGGTTAGTTTATTGGTATTAGCTAACCCTTGGTTACACTGGCCCTCTACAGAGCAGAGCTCTTTGTCAGCTTGTCGTCTCCTCATCACACTCAATCAGAACCACAGATGGCATTTTAGAATATTCCTCTCGTCTCCCCTTTCTGAGCCTCTTAAATATCTTTTTCTAACCTGTATTAACTGATATATCACCTGTAACCGTTTGGCCTCGCTCCTTTCCTATAACTCACTGTTCTCTGTATCCCGTCTTTCTTAAATCCATCCGTTTCTCCCTGTGCTTCCGCCTCACACTTACACTAAACACCTCTAGTCACAATGATCCCACCACTGTATGAAACCTAACTAGTAAACTAGTGAACCCTATTGTCACCATTAGCACACTCCCCATCCCACAAACCCACACACTCAAAGCTCTTTCTGGCCTCCTAATGTTCAAAAATGGCAAATTCAGTTCCAGAACCATTTTTAACAGGGAGGGTGTGTGTGTGTGTGTGTGTGTGTGTGTGTGTGTGTGTGTGTGTGTGTGTGTGTGTGTGTGTGTGTGAGAGAGAGAGTGTGAGAGAGAGAGAGAGAGAGAGAAAGAGAAAGACAGCACACTCATGTGGGGAACAATGGACCCTCCCTCAATGGGCTTTATTCTGGAGCTACTCCTAGCCTGTTCCAGCGTGGCGTGATACTGAGCCAGCCATCACTTCATTATGTCACTTTTATTCTTAGTTTCTCTGTATTTATGCCTCAGCCTCTTTTCCAGGACTGTCAAGGCTCACAGATGTCTTATCATCAATTACAGACTTTAAACAGCTATTCCTTATTTAGCCTTTTAGAAGCCTCTGCATACAGTGGACTGAATGTTTTTGGTCTAAAAGCACATTATTTGCATGCAAATGTGCCGTTTTTACTGTATACTGCAACAAAATCACCTAGCACAAAATATTTCCATTTCCATCTTTACATCCCTCAGGTATTTTCTGATATGATTCTGTGCCTTTTTGGACCACAACTGCTCTGTTTGCCACTGTTCACTGTGTGCTAAGCTAACATGCAATGTAGCTACCCGTACACCGTGAGTGTTTCGGTCTTGTGAATGCTAGCTATTAACTAGTTCTTGGAACTATAGGCTGATGTAGTTATTTTGGCAAATTAGATTACTCAAAGCAAATTTCTGAGTGAGATGTATGACGTGTATGTGTATGAGTGTGCTGACCTTGGGCCGGTCCCATGCAGAGGGCAGCAGGTGGTTCCAGTAAGGGGCAGCTTTAGCATCAGTGCTGCGACATGAGGTCGGGCCAAGTCCTGGAGCCAACAATGACAACCTGCTTCTCTTGGATGTAGAGGGTCCCTCATCTTCTGAACAAGACTCCCCTGTGTCGCTTGGGGACAGCAGCCTCTTTTTGGCTGGCCAGTGGCCTCCAGAGGACAGACGGTGGCCATTACTGCTGGGAGTTTTCTCCCAGGAAGCCAGGCCATTAGACGAGGAGGCAGCCTGGGTGGCACTTCGCTCAGGTGGGGAAGATTCAAGTCCAGCTTCCCACTCAGTGGCCTCCCCTGGTTCATGCAGCTCTGTGTGGTGTGGGGGGGAGAAAGGGCCTGGTGGGCTGGTGGGGCTAGCAGGGTTTGGAGTTTCATACACGGGCATTTCATATAGGTGGGGGCTGGGCTGGCCTCCAGATGAGCCATTACTACAGCTCTCATTTCCAGGGCTACCTAGTGAGTAGCCCCCGCTAGGTGGCTCACTCTTGGCTGAGTTTCCGAGGGAATGGCCCTGGTCACAGAGATGCCCATGTGGGTCACACATTGGGGGTGATTTAGGTGAGAGTGGCGCAAAAACATCAGGAATGGGCCTGTCATGATTGTGCTGGGTTGGGCGGCGGGAGGGGTTGTGGCTTGGGGAAAGTGGTGGAGACCTGGGTGACAGTCCTCCCTCAGAGTCTCTGTGCTCCATCTGTGTGTAAGAGTATACAGAAGCAGGCCCACCAGGGGCAGTCGCTAACCCCATCCCAACACCTTGAGCCGGGGCTGGCCCACACAGCACCCCTCCTTCCAATGCCTCCTTGTCAGAGGAGTCCCCCAGGTGGGGGCGCTTATGAGTCAACTGGGGCTCCTCTAGACCCCTTTTCACACCCAACCGGACAGGCCTCTGTTGGGTATCAGTGTGGGATTCGGTGGAGGTAGAAAATCCCCCCAACTGGGAGAAAATGGAGAGCTGGTAGACCTTTTGGAGCCGCAATTCCTCCTGTCCAAAGTGCCTAGGTGCCCCTGGTCTGACGCCAGGGTCTAGGCCATGTGTTGGGGCTGTGGGTGGAGGCAGGTCGCCCCCCTGGGCTGGAAGCTCTAATGGAGCCTTTTTGTGGGCTAACTCCACATGAATGTGCCGCATGGTTCCTATGTTTGAGGATGAGAGTCTTGACTAACTTATGTGCAACAGGGTCAAGTAGGTCCTCACAAGTGCCAAGAGGCAGAGCAAGATGTTCCACAGGAATAGGAAGTCCTATAGTTCCTGTTGTGGTGTTGTCAAACAGTGTGAACCAGGAAGCTGAGCTGCACAGCACCTGAGAGGAACAAAATATATAGTTTTACTATTCAGAACAGATTTTAAAAAAGTGATTAATAAATAGTAGATAGTATGAGCAATGGAAAACAAAATCGCATGAAGAAGGCATGGAGCTGTCCTAAGCTGTCAACAATGATGTGAGATATCTGTAATTTAGGGTCTTTAGGTTCTGAATAAAGTAATTTCTTTTGCATAACACATAAATGATTTTGCTACATATTTTAATAGAATTAATGTATCTCATACAGTATGCATGTTTCCTGTCTTTTACAGAGTACTGACTGACACCCATTGACACAGCAAGAATAAACCATAAACATTATAAACAGTCAGTCAACTCACACTAATTATATCTGGAACATGCTTGATGAAGACACTCTGACATTTCAGCCAGGTGTGTGCAGAATACCCCCATTTTATTTTTATTTCAGAAGACATGCAGAACTATATGATAAACAAGATGATATAACAAATTACTCCAGGGTGTAACTGTTTTACAGTCTTGGCTCCTTCCCTTAATGTGACTGCAAAAGAATGGTGTGACTTTCACTATTGGTTTTGTAGAAAACCTTTTCAGCCCTCAAAACTGTTCTTGCCACAAAAAGGTGCAGGGGAAATCAGGCACTTATATTTATAGATATGGTCTATTTGAACATAAAAAGGCATAAGTTATCTCATGTCTAACTAAATGATATATTGAAGACAATGCCCAAGATCAGCATCTTACCTCTGTGCTCGTCCTTGTCTAATTCTGCCCGTGTGGACAACCTGCATCTGGCACAACATCTGGAAGTTGTGTCTAAAATGGCAGCTGCCATTAAACAACCAAGATAGGTAAACAGTAAACAGTAAAGACCACAGAGGAAGCAGGGGTGAAGGAGCTATAACCTGAGGAGAAATAAAAAAGGTTGGTGGTTTGTCAGTGAAAATGCGATAAACAAACACCATGATGAATATCATAGTTTATGAATCAAAGTTACTACAGTGTGTTTATGTATGAACATCTTGGATATATATATCCAATAATAAAAACTGTTTTAATTTGTTTTAATACTAGAAGTTATATGTAATTCGTTTAGGCAACCAATTGCATTACATGAACCGCATTACATTTGTATGTTTAAGAAAGACATTTAGTATAGAATGGTCTGAAATTATAAGTTGCCATCCTGAAGGCAAAACTTACCAGAGGGGCAGAGTGTCAACGATGTAGGAGGCTCTTGTGAGGAAATTTTTCTGAACCAGAATCGGAAATAACTCTATTGGGGCTGCCTCTGTGATTGGCTGATAGCCAGACACGCCCTCCTTGGTCACCTGGGCGTGAGGTGTGGCACAGCTGTGGCATCATGACAGGGTCATTCCACCCAGAATCACTGAAAAGACAGAAAGACATAGAAACAAATCAAATCAGTGGTCAGTCAGTTGCCTTGACTTTAACAGTCATTCAGATGAGAATATTCCTCCTGAAAAACACACAAAGATTATGACAGATATTGATGTCCACACTCAAAATTACCCCAAAGAAAGCCACAAAAACAAACGAGCGTCCTCATACCTGTGTATACTTGACCAAACATACACTACAGATATAGGAACACATACTGTGTAAAAGTTAGGAAGTCAATAATAAAGCCTGTTTCTGAACTTGAGATGAACACAAAAGGCAAATCAGTTAAATAATCCATAATAAATTCATTCCCTCATCATTGAAGTACTCAAGTTAAATGAGGCAGACATATTCCTGTCATTCCCTTTTATTTTCTATAGCCAAAATACCCAATTTTGAGTTAAAAAACACTCTGGGTTGAGGATCGAACTCGTGGAGCAGAGAATTGACGTTTCCAGTTCTAACTTGGCACTAAATGGTGCTAGGCCAAGAGAAGTGGGACGTTTCCCGACCCACTTGGACCAGAACTTGGGAATGTGTGTGTGTGTGTGTGCGTGTGCGCTGTTGCCATGGCAACCGGTAGCCCAAGGATAACGGCTCCTTTGTGCTTGGCCACAAAGGGGGAGAAAATGAAGCAGAGCAAAAGAGAGAGAGAGAGAGAGAGAGAGAGAGAGAGAGAGAGAGAGAGAGAGAGAGAGAGAGAGAGAGAGAGAGAGAGAGAGAGAGAGAGAGAGAGATGGGGGTGCTGGGGTGCAGGGGGAGGCGGGCAAAGATGCTCCTCTGAGAAAATATCTACATACAAAAACAAAATGGCTGTCCTCCATGAGGTGTGTACAGCCAGCCAAAAAATTCAACACATTGTGATAAAGGACGTTCTATTAACCAAAAGCAGGCAAAATAATTTGATTCAAGTGCTTATACATTTCATCCAAAACTTGAAATGTAAACTGTGACAACTGGAGGAGCCAAGAAAGCTACTCTGACCAACACCCTGCTGGCACCCATGTAAAAATCAGTAAAGAAGAGAAATACATTTGTCCAGTTACTTCACCCTCTAGCATTTCCTTTTGAATCATCTTGACAAAACAGTGCTGACGCATAAGGAGATCCACTGGATACACAGAAGTAGATATTGAGAGTTGTTTGTGGTATTTTCCACTAGATTGAAACACACCTGAAATGAATGCTGAATACAATTCTCAAATTGCTTCACAAATATGTAATGATCAAACTACTCTAGGTGACTTGCAGCAGGTGTTTAAAATGCTTGGCTGACAAATACTGACAATACTTATATGAGCATGTATTGTGTTTCATATCATTTCTCAAACCGAACTCTCCATTCATCTCTAGTCCTTAACTTTGACTTCAAAGAAAGGAGGGATTATCTGTCAAAGATGACACAAGAACGAGAGGAATCTAGACAAAAGTACATAAAAAGGGGAAAAAAAGAGACAGACTGACCCTCCACTCCCCCTATTTACATTAAAAAAGGATGTCAGGAGTGAAGTCTTTGTCACCTGTAATTACACACATGTCATATGGTTTCAATGCAGTCACACAACCCTACCTTTGGTCGAACCCAGGTTGCGCAGACATATGCACAAACACATGAGTGCCTTTCCCAAAATTCAGGGCCAAACCAGAAATGTCCCAGTCACACAGGGATATCTGTTTATTTTATTAGCAAGTCAAATGACAAAAGATAGGCAGCATGTCAAAGGCGTATGAGTTCGATTAGCACAATACAAAGAATCACCTCCTCTTGTTGTCCCCTCCCTCCTGAAGACAGGTGAAGTCTCCAGGGTGAGCGCCCAGGGGTGGACACGGAGTGGGGGATGGGGATAGAATGGAGAGCAGTCAGTAATGAGTATTTATAGTCACAGCCTATGTCAGAGCTCACTGGGAGTACCCAAAGGTTCTCTGCTAGATCCCACTTGATTTCTGACCTTATTTTGAACTAGCTGAGCCGGAGGCTGGCAGAGGCTGCCCATCCCTTTTCAGGCTTGATCCAGGAGCCAACAGAGGAGTAGAAACACTCCTGGCTTCTCCCCAAGAAAGGCTTCAGGTTGCTGGGCCTGTGTGCTAGCTTAGACTTGAGTACTTAAACACACCATTACTGCACTGCTGAACACAGTATTGGTTTACACTCACACTAGCACCTAATTTAGTCAATTAGACATTTTCACCCGTAGTCTACAAGTACAATGTGCTCTGTGTAAAATGAACTTGATCTGTGCACACTTGAATGTGTGCTACTCACAGTCAAGGATATGAAAAAACTAATCACACACACACACACACACACACACACACACACAGTGCTTCTGCTTTTGTTGTTACAATCTCCTTGTACTTCTTACATATTACCATGGTTTGAAGTACATCTTTTGTAACCAAACCACTACCACACTACTGAAGTCGGTCCTCTTTTTAGAACAAACTCCTCTACTGTGGAGCCGGTAGGAATGTTACTTTTGCTTTAGCCATACTTATTTCAGTGTGCGACAGTATGAGGTCATCACGTTAAACAAAATGGAATATTGCCATTATCACAATACGATTTTTTAAAT
The DNA here is from genome assembly GCF_021292245.1 of Micropterus dolomieu. Taxonomy (NCBI): domain Eukaryota; kingdom Metazoa; phylum Chordata; class Actinopteri; order Centrarchiformes; family Centrarchidae; genus Micropterus; species Micropterus dolomieu. Next base: position 14,401,608 of record NC_060170.1, read on the forward strand.
CATATTAAAATTTATAATAATATATCATAACCAATATGATATGGCACATCCCTAACACACACATTCATTTCTTTGCTGAATTGTAAACTGATGCTTTATTGATGATTGTATGCTGTTCCTCAAATGTTAAGTCGCTTTGGATGAAAGCGTCTGCCAAATGAGTAAATGTAAATTAGCAAATCTGTAACCGCCAACAGCAAAAATTACAATTATGCAATCAGCATCATTGGCAATCCAGGTGCAATGTCAATGTAACATCTGCAGCATATCTGAAAGTGGAGCAGCAAACAATCATTCAGAAAGAGAGAGCGAGAGCAGGAATGATGAGATGACAAAGGAATGGGAAACGCCTGATGTGAAGGAAGCAGCCAGACAGAGAGAGAGAGAGACAGAGAGAGAGAGAGAGACAGAGACAGAGAGAGAGACAGAGAGACAGAGAGAGAGAGAGAGAGAGAGAGAGAGAGGGGGGTGCTGGGGTGCAGGGGGAGGCGGGCAAAGATGCTCCTCTGAGAGATATTACAGACCATCCAAAGATCTTGAGGAAGGTATAAATAAAGCAGGAAGATCTCCCCAGTGTCGGTGCCAACTCAGAGTATCCATGGCTACAGTGCATAAACCAGCATTTAAGACTTGTTAGCTCATAGCCTAAAAATTAAACTGTCCCAAATGGCAACCCTCCATGCATATCAGTGAACCTTTTCAGATAAAATATGCTTGAAAATGTTGAAAATGGTCCAGTGGACAAATAACTGCTTCAGAAAAAAAAAATAAAAATGCTAAAAGCAGGGCTACACAGAGGAATGTATGTGGTACTCAGAAAACAGTATTTAGAAGGCTTCTCAATTTTTCAAACTAACCCTATTTTCCCATGTTTTTGTGTCTATTTGACTAATTGGACATTTATTGAAAATGGTCCAGTATTGAGAGAACAGTCGCTTTGTCGCTCTCGGCAAAGCCACCAGACTCCATTAATGAAAACAGTAATTCTACCTTGCAGAACATGAGAGTTGCTTTTCTTCTAATGTCTCTGTCGGTTAGTTTGTTCGTGTAATTGTGTGACTTTGTTGTTTGTTGTTGTAAAGGGTTGAAAACACCAAAGTCACACAATAACACAAACTAACTGATCAAGGCAGTGATGGGTAAAATTACTATTTTTGTCAAGGGAGTCTGGTTATTTTGACAGGAGTGTTACAGTGACTTTTTCTGGTTAAACAAAAAGGATCTTACTCTTTAAAAAAGGTCCGTCTCTGTAGGGATCCTTTCCATAATTTTGCCAGACACTTGTAATAACAATCTGGACATACTTTGATTGGGCTGTCGACTGCAGCATGCTCGCTCAACACAAGACCAACTTCAAAAAGTGTCACATTGACACAAAAACATAAGGTCATGCTCATTTGCATGTTCAAAGGAGGAGGAAATACAATGTGTGTGGGTGAAATAAAGACAAACGAGGGGGAAAAAAAGGTGAAAAACAATAACAGTGGCTGCTTGGGCACAGGTACCCAATGAGATCGAGAACCTGTAAAGTGGTGAAAAGACTCATTCTAGGTCTTCGCCAAGACAAACATAACAATGCATTTTGTCTTGGCGAAGACCTAGATCTGGATCAAAATGAGTGAGTCATGTGCACCCATAAAATATTGGATATATATATATATATATATATGGAATTAGCCCATAATCAAACCTGGGGAATAATTTTCCAATAAAAATAAGCCAAGGACAACAATGGGAAAATGAGATGGGACTGTTAAGGGAGAATTTGTATGTACAAAGATAACACAAAGGTCACTGTTCAGGAATCAGATTTTACTTGGAGATTTTGCTTCCAGTCTAAAATCTGATCTGGCTACTGACTTTTATTGTGGAAAAGATAACAGTCAAAATTCACCAGGGCATCCCAACCTAAGCATCAGCATCAAATAACACTAGCGCACTTACTCACATCATCTCACGTGTAGGGACTGAGGTCAAAGTGTTCAGTGCCTTTGACTGGACACATGCCTGTTGTGGAGGTAAAACATTTTGTTCAGGAGATGGTCATGACCTTCAAGGAGGATGTTTAGCTGCTGAGGCTTGTTGAAATATGTGCAGTCTGTGTCTGTGTGTTCATAAAAATGCATACACGTCTGCACATAAGAAACTTTGTGTGTCGATATGAGTGTATGAGCACCCTTTTGGCCAAGAAAAATGCATACACGAGGTCAATGGCCATCAGTCTTGGGTCAGATGACTTATAGCACATCAGGAGGTATTTCATATCATCATCATCATCATGAGAGTGGTGGTGCTGGTAGTAAAAGACTAACTCAAAGGCAAACAAGGTGCTGCCCCCCCCCCCACACAAACTGGGTTATTTGTTCTATTGAATAACTTATTAAGAGCTTGTTAGACTAAGACACTCATTAGTCATTGGAGTGACTGCAGCATCAGTATGTTAAGCAAAAACATCTGCAAAACAGACAAAAGTACACTTGGGGCCCTGTGGCTCCCTGTAAACTTTGAAATGCTACACATGGGTGGAATGAAACACACTCAAACGCACAAAAGTATACATAAACATGTCATTAGGAGGTTTGCTGACGCCTCTGACCAAGAAACCAGCTCTCAGTAAAAATGTATGGGCAGAGCGCACAGCCAGCACCTCTCCTCAGAAATACCCTGACATCTGGCCTGTGTACATTCATCACAACACTCGAATTGTGCGTGCACATGCACACACGCACACACATACACACACACACACCCCAAACAAACGCATACCGCATTAAAAGCACTATCACTTTCTGTCTTTCAGCAATTAAAGAAACACTCAACAAAATAAACAATTCAAATAAATATAGCAAAGGGGAATACAACAATCAATTACATTGAATCTACACTTGGGATTGGTTTACGGTCTTTATCAAATGTGAAACAAATACAACCACTGCATAAATCAGATGTTTTTTTTCCTGAATGCTCTCATTTGCTTTACTCCATCTTGTTTACGGGAGAAAAACAGCAGCTCTATTTACACCCTTCTGAATTTACAAGGACTTGCCTTACTTGTTTAGAGATGCTATTGTTTTATTATAATACACCACTAATTAGCCAATAGAGTTGCAAACTTTGATAAAGTAAAGCATCTGGCTCTTGAGGAAAATTTCTACCATTTTCACCAAATGTTTTTCCTCCCTTTTAGGAAAACTTTCACAGTAAAAAAACAAAAAAAGAAGCGTGAATGTTCTATGTTAATTTCTTCCATGTTTGGATTTAACTCACTCCAATGCAGAGATACGTATCAAAAACTTCAACCTGGACAGCTGATGGCAAACTTTTGACAGTCTCCATTCCCCTTTAATAAACAAATAAGTTTAGTGACAGAGGCCTTCATAGAGACACTGTGTGTGCACCAATGCAATGCCACAGTAAGCAATGATGTATTTTGAACAGCATGCAAACTTGACAGTGAATGTTTCCTTTTATGTTTTGCCCCTACTACCCCCTTACAAGAGAGAAGAGGGCATTTGGGGTCAGTGGGGTAACAAATTCAATCAGTCTTTTGTGAAAACTTGTGTTTCTATCAGCTCAGCTACACTCAGCCCTCCTTGTGTCCTCATTCTTCTCTTTACACCCTGCCTATAACAGAGGTGTGATAGCGTCAGCATGAAGTTAGCAGCCTCCCAAATGACCCGATTGTCTCATCAGCTTTTAGCAGAGACCCCACCCTAGCTACTCCCAGGACTGTACTGGGACTGGAGGCTGATAAACACACAGGCACACACACTTATGCACACATTGTCTAACACAAAAAGTTGGTATGTGCTCCTGCTAACATCACCTGTTGATTAGATTACAGGAGCCAACTAGAGTTTGGAAATCTGATCGCTGTGCATACGGGGATGGAATGACAGCCGAGTGTGTTTGAGTTGCAGACAAAGGCAGAAGACAGGAAGTAGCAATGAAAGACAAAAAGGGAGACAGGTTTCGTTGATTGAAACTGATAAACCTCTGAGCGAGACAGTGTTACACCAAACGCATACAGTACTCAGGCTGGCGAGTCATGGCAATCTGAACTAAGCTGGCTCAGTGACATAGTTGCTGAGAATGCGGTTTGACACGGGGTGCCTTTCTGTCTCTCCCTGCCTCCCTCCGTCTATATGTCTGCCTGCCTATCTGTCTGTCTGCCTGCCTGCCTTTCATGTGGCCATTTTAGGAGACGTTGAGTCACTCGAGCCCAACTGACAGTATAACAGGAGCAACATTAATACACTTGACTTGACAGCAGGAGAAGTTGTGACACTCACCCTCTCAGAAAGATGGGGATTATCTCGCTGTCTCACTCTCAGTCTCTCTCCTTCCTTCCTCTGTTTTGTCTGGTAGCTGGATGGATGACTCTGCTGCCTTTTCTTTCTGTCCTCTGTGTTTCCACTGGGTCAGCCTGCCTTCTTTCTCTCTCTCGCTCTGTCTCTCTCTCTCTCTCTCTCTCAGCTGGCTGGTTTGTTGTCTATCAGTGCTTCCTTCCTCCTGAATAATGTTGAGAAAGACAGCTACATCTTGTGCTGCCTCCCTCTGCTTGCTTTGTCAGGAGGCCTGTACTATCTCTTTCTCACTCTCAGTGTATCTTGCTTTCTTCCTGTCTACCTCTCTCCACCGTCACACATACACATCAAAACCCCATCAACAACTCGCCACCCACCCATCTCGTTCTTGCCCTCCCTCTCCTTTTCTCTCTCAGGCTCCCCCCCCTTGCCCTCTTTCTTCCTTTCTCTCATTCGCAGCCCCTCCAAAATATCTTGAATACAAAAGCCTCTTCACATGCTAGCGTTCCCCCTTTCCTCTCCTCCCATTCCTCCTCTAGCTCTCCTCTCTTCCTCTATCTACTCTCAGGCCCCTCCTTTCAACCCTGCCCTCTCCGTCTCTCTCTCTGTTTTCTTTCTGTGGGTTTCCTCTCAGCTGATAGAGCAAAGCATGCCTTGCTTTGCTCACTCAGCAGTGAAGGCATACAGAGGAGGGGGGAGTGTGTGTGTGTGTGTGTGTGTGGGGGGGGGGGGGGGGGGGGGGGGGGGGGGGGGGGGGGGGGGTTCAAGGTGATTGGCTAGATTACAGGGGGGTCAGCTGTAGTGCCTGAGGTCCTGATTGGTCAGGGGGAGGGAGTGAAAACACGGAGGAGGCGCAAGGATCCAAAGTCCCACCCACATGCTCCTGCTTGGCCTGTTCTGCAGAAGAGAACGACCAAATAGGACTTTCCCCCAACAGTGTGTGTGTGTGTCTTAACTGTCTGTCCTTGACAGCTTCAAGCATGTTTTGTGTACAGTGTATCACTTGTGTTACTTCTTCCCATAGTTTGCCATCCACATGTGTGAAATGTACACAGCGCCTATAGCCCTCACAAGCCTACAAAAGCAGAAGGCTTATCTGCTGCTGGAGTACAGATACAGAATGAAGCATCTGAAAAAGTTTATCAGCTGAGTACCAGGAGCAGCCCTTAGCTGTGTGTGTGTGCGTGTGTTTTGCCATCTGTGAGCCAATAAAGAACAGCATGTTGACTAGGCAAGAACCATTTCAAACAGACTGCCAAGGTTAAAGCATCACACACACACCTGTGTATAGTCTCTCTTACACTCACACACACACGCAGTTAAAGCACTGTGCACAAAACATACTTGAAGCTGTCAAGAACACATATTAACACACAACATCAGCCTGACCCTCTTGTCACAGACACAAACTCACACCTACCCGATTAGGCTTTATCCTTAAATAGGAAGCCAGGGCTGACGTGTTATCAGATGTGTGCTGGTCGAGACCTGTGAGACAAACCTATTGATAGCTCTCTGTCTCTTTGTGTCTGAGTTTCTGTCACTGTCTTTCTCTGACTTCTCATCGTCTATCACCTGTTCAGTTTCTATTTGTGCTACCTTGTGTCTGTTTCCAAAACAATGGAAATTTTAAGTTTGCCAGTTGCTGCTGCTTTGCCATCTAATCTTCATCATACAGAAACATGCAGATGACATACGTAGTTTTGTGGTGGTTTTCCTTCACCAAATCAAGGGTCTAAGTATATAGGGTGTTATAAGTCGTGTCTAAAGCATGTATAACGTGTGATTTAGGGTTATTTAAATAAATGTGACACTAACACTAGGCTGAGTTAACAAATCATTATTAATGACCTTGAAACAATTGTTTTGATGATTATGTTCAGAAATGGAATAATTATCTGAAAGTGGTTCATCTATGGTTTCCAGTATTTTCTGTCATACGCTCCTTCAGGTAGTTAAACAAAAACTTCTTTGTGGACATAAAGGGAGGACGTGAAATTACCTGCAACCACCAGACCAAATGCTAGTAAATACTGGCTACCTAATTTGTGCTCTACCAACCTAATTGGGAATATGAGCATTTCATTTTTTGTACCTGGAGAAAGTGGATGAACATGTTCTTATATTTTTGTAATACACATATAATTTTTAATGTAATATGTTGGATAATATCCTAATTTGTGACAATGCACTTTAATATGACTCTGTGTACTTTATTTAACAAGCAACATACCAATTCATATTATAAATACACAAATAAATAAAATTCATAAATAGAAGCATTTTATATTACAGTATATTACTCTCTTCCTGTGTTTTCTAGATCCTTTGACTAGTCATTAAGCCTATAAAATGTTCATTATAATTTCCCAGAGCCCAATGTGACATATTCAAATTCAGAAAAAACAGCCCAAAACTATCTCAGACAAATAAAACATCAAATCCTAACATCTGGGAGGGAATGTTTCAAATGTGTGCTTGAAAATTGACTGTAATGATTCATCAATTATTGTAATAGTTGATGACTGCTGATCAGTCTGCTGATTAACTGACTAACTGTTTCCATTCTGCATGTATGTATAGATGGATGCAGTTTGTATAGATTTGTGTGGAAGTATGTCACAGTTGTTTTGGTGCATGGGTGTGAACGGTAAAAGTGTGCAGAGATGAGGTTTGAAAAACGAGACGCAGCTTCAGCTACGTACCTCCAAATATAGCGATGTGGGGATAGAGGAGAGAGAGGGGAGGGGGGGAGGTAGAAGATGGTGAGATAGACAGAGGAAAATAAACTGACAGAGAGACAGGGGGAGATTAAAATGAGGCTAAGTTTCTGTCGTGGCACAGCCTCCTTTTAACAGCCAAGCCTGTAAAAACTGTAATAATGGGGACTTCCTGCCATCAAGCACCACTGCTATTTAGGATCTTGTGTTTCAGCTTACAAACACACACACACACACACACACACACACACACACAGCCACACTTCGGTCCCTTTAAGAGCCCATGTTGCTTTCCATATTTGGGAAAATGGGCGTGTCTTCTCTATGAAGACCAACCTCCATTCAGGGACACTGTGAGTGCAGCTGAGGAGAAAAACACATTGAAAACACTCACTCACATTCCATCAAACGCAGGCATTGATGCAATCTTGACTTAAGTGCATGGCGGTGTTTGTTTTGATCTCTATAGGTTAGGGTTGGATTTTAAGCCACGGCATGTGAATTACAGCTTTTACACACATACACACACACACCTTTTTCTAGGCCTCTCAAAATGACACCAGCTGTGTTTTGGGCTGCACTAAATAGTCACAGATTTCAAAAACTGAAGCGTTTCAATTTGACCAGCCCAAAAACTCCTTGAGTAAAGCTGTTAGTCACAATTTTAAATGACCAGTTTTATATATATATAAAAAATCGACAACAAGGTCCAATTCACTCTCCTCTTTAGCGAGGGAGAGAACAAAGAGGAGAGGAAGAGGGGAGGAGGAAGGGTGGGAAAGGAAAGTGTATGTGTCTGTGTCTGTGTGTTGGGGGGGGGGGGGTCTGTGTAATACTGAACATGTTTTAAGCAGCAGTCAGTATCAATTGAACATACAATGCAAAACCTTCTGCGTCTCTCTCTGCTACTTGTGTCACTCCGCTAAGCCCCTCCCACCAAACCCATAAGCAGGAGCCAGTTGCCCTTCGAAACCTTATTCCCCATAGGGTTCGCTCTCCATGGTGAGAGTCCCGCCAAGAGTCTTCTTCTCAAAGACGCCCCTCCAACGCTTCGCAGGCCCTCAGGGACAGCTGCAACAACGGTGGAATGAGAGGCTAGTGCACCACTGCTCAAAAGTTATTCCCCACTGTTTGTCGTCATGCCTCTTTACCACTTGTCGATATGAACACCATGGCATTTAACATAATGATCCTAAAGCTCCGCGTACAGCCAGGACATGTACTATTTACTGTTGTCAGAAAAAGAGGGATGGGCAGTTCTTTCATTGCTGGTGTTTCTCAGCCATTGTGTTTGCAAAACTATTGAAGCCGTACACGGAGGGGGGCTGCGCAGTGTATGCATGAGCTGTGATTGACACACTGGCTCTGATTGGTTGAATGGCATTAGGAGCAGTAGGAGGAGCCAGAGGAAACTGATTTTTTCCACATATTATCTGTCTCATGTACTGCTGTCACGATATAGTGACAGTTTTAGTAAATATGACAAAAGGTTATTTTTTAAAAGAATTTAAAGAGGAGTAGACCCCTGCTTGTGACACGTCTGTGATGACAGCAGCAGCAGAAGCAAATTTCACAGCTAATACTTACAAGTACATAAGAAGCAGTGATGTCTTAACGTGCTGGTTCAGATCAGTTTGAAGTTTGTCATGCATTGTGTTTGGTTTTACTGTAACAGTTAAGTGAAGTAGTATGTGGTAATAAGCTAAAAATATTGTAAGGAAGCTGATGTTTACAGTCTGAAATTAACTTTTTGGCCCGTTTGACCGGTCCAGCATTATTTGAAGCTATTTCAAAACATTTTTTAAAATAAATACAACACTTTCCCCATTTTTAGTGCTACACCATTGACAGTATTAAAGTTTGAAGTGCTACTTCAAAAACTGGCTTTCCCCCAACTTACACAGCACATATGTCTGAGTTTCCATTTTCTATTTTTAGCAGCCTCAGTTATGGATCACCACATGGTAATGACATTAACTGCTTTCTATTGTCAACATTTCAACCCTTATTTCTCTGCAGGCCAGAGTGTCTGCAGAGAAAGACACACACACACACACAGACACACACACACTCTTACAGTAGAACAGGACAACTGAATAGGATGCTAGATAAGATGACCCCACCCAAAATCCCACAAATAAAACTAAACAATCATCACATAACCAGTCCCTCCAGGCTGTTTCCCACACAGAGCAGTGTCTTTGTATTTACATTTCTAGAGCAGTGTAACAATCCAGTGAGATGAGCTTTCTCTGGAAGGGTAAGTTTAACCAGCTGCATGTTAATAAACAAGATCGCAAAGCTGATAAGAGAAATGACTATTTAAGTATAAGCACTTGACTTTGCTGCCAATATAAATACTATGTGCATAATATGTGTGTGTGTACTTTTCTCTCTTTGCCATTTAAGCAAATTAGCTGGAAATATTTGACCAATAAAAAGCTTGTTAGCTTTCACTTTGTTTGGATTGCATAATTCTATACTCAACTTTCTATCAAGTGACTACATATAAGCGTCATATGATATAACAGTGTGTATTAAACCAGGGTCTGGGTCAGTTATAATTAAGAACAGGGTTCGGTTTAAATTGGGCAAGTGTAGTAAACACAGATTGCTCAACATAGACATTTTTTATTAATCCATTTTTAACGCCAGCAGTCCAAATTAAGCATTCCCAAAATATGTTTGTTTTTCAATTACTAAATATGTCTCCACATCCTCTTCTACAATCATTTGAACCATTAATTTATTAATCCAGTAAGCAGCAGCAATGTGAGATGACAAGATTCTGTAAATGTGGAAATTTCTTGTTTCTTATCCTGTAATTGATCCTGTAATCGGCTATTTACAGAGACAAAGGTTTGGTGTAATCCAGTTGAATTCAATCCTATTTTGCCATAAGGAATAAAAAAGGAGGCAGAGGAGTGGAAGTTTACTCTGTGATGCTTTTCAGTGTCTGATCAGAAGATTTTGAATACTTGAGGGAAAATGGCAATAGAAAGGGAAGAGAAGGACAAAGTCAAGTAGCGACTGATGTGTGTGAAAAAGGAGGGAGAGAGGGAGAGAGAGAGAGAGAGAGAGAGAGAGAGAGAGAGAGAGAGAGAGAGAGAGAGAGAGAGAGAGAGAGAGAGAGAGAGAGAGAGAGAGAGAAATGGGAAGAAATGCAGAGATGGGGAGGAGTGTGGCACCCTGAGTCTTGGTGACAGGCCGGGCCAGCTCAGAGGATGGAATGTTCCAGAGAAATATGTTGCCTATTCATGGAGGACAGGAAATAAAGCTCTCTCTCGCTCTCTCCACCTCTCCTCCCTTCACTCTCAGTCCTCACTCCTTCGCTTCAGCTGCCTGTCTTTTTACCTCTCTCTGTGACTATATGTGCCCCCTACCCCCACACCCTCTTTTCTGGGCCTTTGGGTATTTTTTCTGCACCTCTTCCTTCAGTTGAAATTAATTCCCTTTTCCCTTTCATGCTTGGGGAACTCGCACAGCATGGTGGTGTTCCACCACTCAGACTGGTGGCAGCTGAATGTAGTCCAGTCTGCCATCTGGGCAGTGAAACTAAAATTTAAAAATTTGTTTCAAAATCCCTTTCTTTCACTATATAGCTCACAAATAGGGCACACGGTCACTATTTAACCAGCCAGCCTGATGATAATTAGTAACTAGCCAAAGTGGATGGTGGAGAATATTAGCATCAATAAGGTGATAACAGATCGCTTTTATACCCAAGTTTGTAAGATTGTAAATGTAAAGTAAATGTGTGATAATTTTCCAACAGCCGAATAAATGGAAAATGTGGAAACAAAGCACAACTTTACAATGACCTTTAGGACAAGTGTTAACCTAAACTAAAATATCAGTGAAGCTTGCACATATGCATGTTTATGAACACACACATACATAGAAAGTGGCTAATCCATTTTGGTATAGAGGGGAGCATTACAGGGTGAAGGGCAGGGGGAGTTCTGGCTAGGGTTAATCCTGAGATCAGTCCAACACAAACACACAGACTTGCGGGTCGTTAAGCAGCAGTTGATAATGACAAACTTTGGTACCACAAGAGTAGCTCCTGTAACGTAGGCAGGGCACATTCTATATTTGCCGCTACTAACATGCATCAGAATCCAAAATAAGTTTGACACAGTGCCATGTATGTACTGATATGTCTCTTTATATGAAAGCTGCCCATGTCTCAAATTACATGCAGAACCTTTGAGTTTAATGTTGACATGCATATCTGCATGAAAATATGATACAGATTTTTTGATTTAGTAAATCCAAGCAGGTCATAACACTACAATTTATAGGCTGTAACTTAATCACTTATGTATATCTTTGTCTTCCTAAATGCACCATCAGGGGCTATAATGACCTTAGGGAAAGGCAGTGACGCTAAATGCTAACATCAACATACTAACATGCTCTTGATGACAATGCTAACAAGCTAATGAAGCGTATCTTTAGTTAGCTTGCCTACATTTGCATATTCACACTAAATGCAATGTGCAGCTGAGGCTGATGGGAATAGCATTTGCATTCGCTACTAAAAAAAAAGGAGGAGGCAGCATATGACATCAGGAAAGACCAAGCGGGAAGCTTCAGGTCTGAGAAGTGAGGGCAATACAGAAGTCCTTTCAACCTGCATTCTATTGAACGGCCAGCAGGGTGCGACTTTTCTGGTTGCAAAGTCCCGCTCCATTAGAAATAATGGTAAAATGACCCTATTTCTCACCTACTTTATTACCTTAGTGGAAACTTTCCTAATGAGTTTATGGTCTCAATCACTAGTTTCATGTCTTCTTTAATACAGCAAGATGTTTATTTAGTCAATTATGGTCCCATTTAAATGAAAATATATCATAAAGCAGAGTATGCCTCAGGGCGGGACTATCTGTGATTGACAGATTGTTACCATGGCGACCTGTCAATCAAGCTAGAGTGACTCGTACCCACTGCACTGTGTAAATTTAACCAGCGCCGCTGAAAAAGCTTATAAGGAGGCTGGCTGTTCACTTTCTCTGGTAGGTACATTTAGTTTTAAGCCTTTAAGCTGGACAAAATTATCATCCCGGTTAAAATGACAGTTAACGTGACTTACAGATGCACCTAGCTAACCAAGCTAGCTAGCTCCACACAGAACCGTTGGCTCCACCATCTCTTCCAAATATGGTCACGTCTGGTGCCGCTGGTTGCCAAAAATCAACATGGTGGTGCCCGAACGGCCAAACTCGATCACTCTGCAACCCACTACATAGATGTCTTTGACATAATGTCAGAGCTATTACTTCTTCACATTCATTTCATAATATTTGTTAATTTTTTTAATGTTTTAAACTAAAAATCTGATTATATCTTTACCTTTAAGAAATCAGTAATGTTAATACAATTTATCCTGGGGGGCACATACCTGTATCATGCATCATGGCAATCCATCATATATTTGTAAAGCCATTTTACACAATACCTCAAATGTCAGCCACTATGGGTGCTGGAAGAAAAGTCAGGGCATCACCAAAGCGCTTTTACACTACATCGCATTCACCATTCACACATATTCATACACTGAGCCTCAAGCTGATGATACATGGTGCAACTTTCTGAGCAATGTTGCTGGGCAATCTTGCTAGTGGGAAGACCGACTATGTTTGAATGGATAGCGGTGGGCCGGGGTGGGGTGGCGGGTCAGCGGGAGTAGGGATTACGGTAGTCATCTTTACTCATTACCATTGACGGCAACATTGCCCAACAACATTGCTCTAAAAGTTGCTCTGTGTATCATCATCTTAAGTGCTCAAACAGAAAATAATGCTCATATACTTTCATACACTGGTGGAATAGCCACCAGGGGCAATTTGGGGTTCAGTATCTGAACCGCCAATCTTCTGATTAACGGGCAACCTGCTCTACCTTCTGAGCCACAGCCACCCTTTTACCCCTGTATACATCATCTGGGAACCAACATTTTTTTTCATCCAGCAGATGTTATATTTCACACAGGAAGTGAAAATTTAGACCAGCTGGTGGCACTAGATAAGATAGAGTATTTAAATGTAGTAAATAAACCATTTTTCCAGGTTTGGTTCGGTTTAGCCACAAAAGAATATCTTGATTATGTTATGATGATTCCAGATGAGTCTCACAAGTTAGCTTCTCACTGGACACTCAAACAAACATGCAGTATATTCAGCTTAACTTAAGAGGGTGTCATTTCTTTAGCCCAACAGGTGACTACTTCAACAGTGTCATGACACTGAATGTGTCCTCTGCTTGTTACATTGGGCCACAAACAAAAGGGACCCTGCTAAGACCTCAGATAACTGCAGTTTGGACAAAACCCTTCCGGCTCCGTTGGCTCTGATGAGACGCACAAGACCAGCCAGGCACACACACACACACACAAACATTTATACTACAGCACACTAATGCACCACAACTGCTAGTATGCAAATAAAGACACAGATATGCCCCAATAATAACCAAAAGGCTTCACTTATTTATTTTTAACAAAACACTACTCCTTGAAGTTGGTTCTGTATACCACAGCTTTAAAGCTCTCTGGGAGGACATGACACGTGCTATTTTCAGGCCTGCAGGAAATACACAATTGTGTGTGTTCTTGCCAACGTCCATGCAAAAAAGCTTCCTATTCATTTTGGATTACAACTTGAAGGTCATTAAGCTACATAGATACAGACATATATACAGTACGAACTCTGCAACACATTACATATATGTCTTTGACATAATGTTAGAACTATTACATCTTCACATCCATTTCATAATATTAGTTAAATTTTTGAATGTTTTAAACAAAAAATCTCTATCTCTCTCCAATAAATCCAGTATAATATAATTAATGAATTTCACTCAAGGGTAACGGACATTGTGAACAATTCAAGGACAAAATGGAGAGGGGACAGAGAGTGAACAGGTCTTAGCTTGATAAGCTCTCTGATGACCTATATAATGCACCGAGATACATCAGCCTACCTACATCTACTCATTGATCTGGGACGTGTATGGAAACCATATCAACTGAGTAAATGGCAACATACATAGAATTATATTTAGCATGTGTATGTATGTAATTCATTTGGATAAAGTATGAAACTCAACCTACTTATGAAGCTCCCAGTACATTTTTTCTGTTGATCGATTGGTCTAACCCACTGACTAGCTGATTATCGTTTCAGCCCTACGGTAAATGATTAGCATTTTCGCTTGATAAATGACTTAAATGTACATTCACAAATACTGTTAGCAAAGTCTATGACAGCCAGAGATACAATCTCACATACCCACACTGCATAGAACTGGAGGGTGTTGTTTCAAACCATGATGATTTATTCAGTGGTAACACCCTAAACAAAGATTGCCCAGGATTTAATAAAGTGGCTGAAGTGATCCCACTAACACACTGAGATCAATGCTGCCTAGGTGACTACATCATTATTTTGAGTCTTCACTCTATTATGGCATTGCTGTGTTGGGTGCAATGCTCCATAGACTTTGACCCTCCACCACCTTCGAAACAGTCTTCCAATGCTCACTTACAAACACATGAACACTTCAGGTTTGTAAGAGGACTAACTAGTTCCTTTTATTGACAGATTGTTAAGTGGACTAACTGACCTTTAACGGTAAGCCTGAAGCTAGGTTTAGTTAGTGTGTGCGTGTTCGTGTGTGCATCTGTGTGTAATGTGTAAAGGCCAACAGAGTGAGGGTTTCAAGGTTAGAGTGTTACCATTCAAAGCTGCACAGGTGCTATTTTAGGAATAAGCTGTTATTAAGAAAGAGAGAAAAAGATTTAAAAAGGTCCCGTGTGTTTAGGAGGATCCTTTGGCAGAAATGGAACACAATAATCATACATTTATCCCGGATTATTTATCCCCTTCTATGGGACTCCATTGGTAAACTTGGTATTTCACCCAGATGGGCGTGGTTTTGTAAGACATAGCATGCTTCAGCGAGCTCAGTGATCTTCTCAGCCTGTGCTCTGGGTGCATGTTGATGCATGTCAAGTATGACGGCATACTGAATACTATACTGCCTATAATTTGTATCCTGTATATGGTCTTACGCCTACATTCATGGAAATTGATAGTCTGCTGTGTAAGCTCATTTGGGCTGGGCATCTGTTTATGCAAGATACTACATTGATATACAGATACCCCATCTGAGGAGATTTTTGTTGTTGACCTTAATTTAGTCCATCAAAATGTTTAAGACTATTTAGTTGTAACATTATATAGTTATTACATATTTTCCAGTATTATGTTATGATGCTCAGTTTAACAATTTATCAACAGTCAGGTAAAAGTCATTTGAATAAAAAATGGAAGTCTAGTTGTGGGTGCAGCTGTGCCAGCAGTAACTTTACAAGGAGTGTGTCTTCGCAAATCGATGATCACATTTTTTAAAAATAATCTCTGTTTGAAGTAAGAATTAGGCGTGAGGTCTCATGTAAGTTTAATCTTGGGGTTAAGGCAAAGGTTGATAAATAACTTTTTGGGTTACGATTTTTCTAGCTTATCCAAAAAGTGGCGAGATGACTCAATGCGAGCCAAAGAGAATGTGCATCAGCACACAACACGCTGTGCCTGTGTCTCCCCCTTCTATGGAGTCTGCCATGTATAACTACCACGTTCCTACTGCTGGCTCTAGATATGGCCTTTCGCGTTATTTGCGGCCACCATAGTTTCTCCTACAAGCTTGGAAAGTGAGCGGTGTTCAGTGGGTTGCAATATGCAACTTTACCACTAGATCAACACACCGGCCCTTTAAAACACACCTTAATGGGTAACAGCTATTTAAAAAAATGCCAGCCAGAAAAAAGTCTTCACTCTGGAGACATTTGGTTATCATTAGGGTGAAAATATAACTAAACACACACATGTCAATAGGAGGGACTTTATTTTTAAGCATCACTGGTGGGTCTATAAGATTTATATTGATATACAAGGTTGAAGCTACTAAGACAAGAGAGACATTGTTCCTGTCAGTCAAACAGTCAGCACTGGTTCTGGGTGATGGCTTAAGGCTATGTATTAAAAAAAACAAAAAAACATGTATCACAGTGACATACACATGCTTGCACATCTACATTTGTGAGGAGCTTCCCTTC
Source organism: Micropterus dolomieu (assembly GCF_021292245.1). Classification (NCBI taxonomy): domain Eukaryota; kingdom Metazoa; phylum Chordata; class Actinopteri; order Centrarchiformes; family Centrarchidae; genus Micropterus; species Micropterus dolomieu. The sequence goes on from NC_060170.1 coordinate 14,417,756, forward strand.
TCTTACCCTTAAATCTAACCCTTAATCCCTATATCGCTTTATTTAAAGAGGTAATTTAGCTCCCACAAGTATATAAGGACAATATATGCATGCACACATACACACAGACACACACAAGAGATCAATATAGCCCCAGAGCAGTGTTGAGAACAGGATCAAACCCATATAATCATCTGTAATCTCTGACATCAAATCCTGCAGAGACACATTGGAGGGCTGACAACAAGCCTTCATCAGCTCAAAGCGTTTAATAGCCACCCCCACTTTCCACACACACATAAAAAGCGCTGCCAGGTTCAGACACTAAAAAGGAGAATTGCAACCATGAACCATAACCACACAGTCGATAGCCATAAGAGGTATGGAAGGATGGATAGTGTCCCTTATCTTGGAATCCTTAACGTCACAGATTACCAGATGATCTACTCATGAATAAAACTGTAGGCTATAGTGTAGCTGAACTGCAGATAAGGTAAGAAGAGTAACTTGTAGGCTAATGTTTGACAGAGGCTGTAACATTGTCAGTCAGGGTCTAATCTATTCAGATAGAATCGAGAGCCTCACGTTAGCATCATGTTGACCATAATGCACTCATCTCATATAAATAACCTAACTTGGTACTCATGACTCCATATATTACCATGAAAAAACACCCAGCTACTCATTCCCTCACTTGCACTTGCCTGGGCAGTATGCATATAAGCATACAGTATCCTTCCCTGAGGCTGAATATATTGGTAGTTTTACATTTTGAAGTAAGCAAATAGACCAGTCATCACTAGGGATTCCTGGTGCTGTTTTCCTTCATTGCTAAAAATGTCCTACACGCATCCTTGCTGAATTTTTTTAATTTTTTGATCCACCCTCCATTCCTTCCTCTTCTTTTGATGTGAGAGGATTTCTAAAATTTTTCTTTGTCTCACCTGAACAGACGGAATTCATTTATTCTCTTTCTTTCCCTAGTGTGTTTTAGCTTTTGGGAACTTAAGTCAAAGAGTTATTGTGCACAGGACAAGCCCAGACCCGGGACCCAGGCCTGCTGAACAACATGCACCTCGCCTTCAGGGTTGGTCATGTTTGGTTACAGCAACAATCTGCATGACGTCACACTCAGCTGAGGACAAAGCCCACTGGTTTCTCCCAGACAGAGAGGTGGGGGGTGGCTGTCACAGCATTGCAAGGACAAGCAAGAGAGAGAGGAAAAATGTAGACTTGCAGATGGATTTGCTGCAGCAGTGTCTGTATGTGTGTGTGCGCATGAGTGCAGAAATCTTTTTACATACATGTGACACAGCTGGTGGATTCCCATATGCATATGTGCAATATGGGTGATGTAGAGTGAGACTGCATACACTTGTGCCTAATGTAGATGTCAACGTGATCATGCCCTGTTTGTCAGGACAATATGAGGCAGTTTATTGCTGCTGAGAATAATAACACTGTAATAACTCTACTCTTTACAATTTATAGATTTGATATACTGCAACAAGGGTTTAGTGCTAACAACAATGCTCCCTTCACTGAATTATGCAATGCAACTCCCAAGTGCAATCCAAGGGAACAATACCCTCACTGCACTCAGTGCTATCCTCTGTCCTGTAAGCTTACAGTGATCATCATCACTCCACCCGCTGAGCTACAGTCATAATCTCACAGATATATGCTAGTGCTGGTTTATCCCTCGTTGTGGCCCACTAATGCACAATGCCAGGAGGGCATGAGTGTGCAGATATGACCAAATTAAATATTTGCACGTGCATTTTGATGACACACACACACACATAATGGTGAGTAATACACTGAGATATGTTATCACTTTGTCTCTAACCACCGCAGGCTGCACGCGCGCGCGCACACACACACACACACACACACACACACACACACACACACACACACAGCTTTGAGAAAGGCAGACAAAGCAGGGGAACGCCCCCTACACCCTGCAAGATATGTCAGGTCATCAGCTGTTTTAGACTGGATTCCAGTCATTCTTTGCTAAAATTGACAGATTAGTCAATTGAGAAAATGATGACTCAGAATGCAAACAATTACCTGAAATCTAACCTAAATTAAACTGAAACCTTTGTGAAATTCCCATACACATCGATCTTTAAGTTCGCATAATACAGATGATTAAGAGGTAACGTTAACTAGCAAGTAAAATCTGAAGATTTTGAAGCCTACTTACCTAACGAGAAAAAAAGGTGGACTCAGGAGGAATAACACAGCCTCGCAGCCTGGACTGACGCGTCCCTGTCGTCTGGGAGTTCAGCCTTTTTGTTATGTCTCTGCCGTTGTCGGACTCCAGGTAGCTAACGAGGGTGTGGGGCGAAAATCGACCTCGAAGCTAAAAGCCGTTAGCCACCTTAGCTAATGTCTGGTGGGTAAATTAATCGGACAATTTCAGTCTCGTCCTCCCACTCTGTCTTGCAACATAGCTCCTCGTAGCTGACTACGTCTCTTCCTCTCTGTGCCTGTCGGGTTTTTTTGTGCTCGCAACTGTTTTCGTTGTTTCAACCTTCGCCTGAAATTCCTACTCTGTCCCTTTAAGCAACAGCGATTCCGGGGTTTGCTGGTTAATATATATAGAAGGCGGAGCTTCACAGCCAGCTGAGCACCTGTCATTTAAGCGATTGGCCGTTTCTCCTAAGTTTAACCAATCAGCACTCAGAAATTACGCCTTCTTTAAAACATGCAGATTTATTCAAGATCCTGCTCTGTGATTGGACTATGGATTAATTAAAGAAACGCCCAGTACACGTGCTTTTTCTCCCCTCCCATACTTTAAAGCCAAGGTTGTGGCTGTTGGGCTCCGGCTGTATAGATCATATATATATATATATATATATATATATATATATATAGAGAGAGAGAGTTTAAAGAAAACTCAGACAAACCATGATGTGACATGAAAACAGATGCTTTATACGGTTATACAGCGCTGACATCAACATGTAGCACACCTATTTGCGGTTTACGCCCGCTGTTAAATTCGCAGTCAAATGTACACCCTTCCCTTTTCTTCGGTTTGTACTGAATCAGCCATAGCCATGTTGTCACAGAGCTAAAAATAGATCAGCTACACGTTGTATCCCCGTATTGCCTTGCAGCTGCACTGAGCTCCACGCCCATCTACCCAGAGCACACTGGGGCCTGATTATACTTTGCTGTGGAGAGGAAGAGGCCTATACAGATAAAAGAAGGGCCTACAGAAAGCTCAGGGAGTGGAATCTAGGCTATTGCATTTGGCCATTCATCCATCTCTGTGCGGATGTCCCCCCATTGGCAATACGACCTCTGCATATTTCATAGTCATTGCAAAATCACCTATTTTTTTAAATTCGAGATGTGTTATGCGGCATTATGATACCACAAAACAGGTTGTCAAGTCATATATTAACATTTTAAGCACCACACAATTCTAAAGATCCGAACGTCCTTTTTTCTAAAATGAAAAGATTATTAAACATTCCAGTTTTTAAGAGCGCTGAATCTAAATGGCTGATTCCATTGAAACAAGATACAATTTAAAATACATATACTTTACACAAGATACACCTTTTTGAACATTTGTAATGGTTTTCACAGTGGCCGATATTATCACAGCTGATCTCAAAGTCAAACATTTGCGTATGCAGCCCTTTCCTGTAGTTCATCACGTAACGCGATCTGAAACGGGAAATGAAAGCTCGTCATTTGGCACACAGGTTCACTGCAAAAAAGAGACGTGTTTATTATTGGATGTCTTCGAAACAGTGAAAACTACTGCTCTCATTCTATTACTGTTTAGGATCGTTTACAAAAACATTGATAGGTCAGAGTGCCAAACTAGCACAAACATGGACATACATCCTTACAAAAAAAATGACAAAGTGGGTTGGGATTTTAACATGTTTTCTAAACGTCAACGCTTCTGTTATTGCACAGCAGGTTAGGGGAGAGGCTGGCGCCCCCTGCTGTTTACTCGCCAGAGCAGTCATGGTGTCTTCAGATTTCAAAAGTGCTTTAGTCTACTCAGTAACTTGCTGATTGTGATTGTGGACTAAATGTGAAAATTTGGGCAGGAAAAGTTTTTCATGTAGGCTTTTCCCTCTGGTGCCTTGGAGCCAATAACTGACCAAATGAGTGGCAGCACCGATTTTGTTAAAATCTTAATTGTGTGTGGCAGGTAGGGCCAAACAATTAATCAAAATCTTATCGAAATCACAACATGGTCTACTGCAGTTTTAAAATCGCAGGAAATGCAACATTTGTTAAAGGCAAAATGTGTGTCAATATACCATTTTAAATTAAATGTAGTCGTGCTGCAGACATGTCCTGGCCTACACATCATATTCTACAGACTAAAGAAAAAAATGTTTTAGTACAGATCCTTGTCAATGAAAATAATTATGTAGTAATTGATTATGTGTTGTGAAGTTGCACCATGTAGTATTTATTTTTTTTTTAAAAACACAATAATCAAAAAGTTTTTAACATAAATAAATCCAATAGGCACTGCTTCATGTAATGTGTAAGCTAATATCTTTACAGCAAATCTTGCCAATTATGTTTACATAAATTCCGCCCCCCCCCCACATTCATTATAAAACCACATTCACATCTTACAAACTATATACACGATATCACTCTTAATTTCTCACACACTACTCAGATTAAAGTGTTGTCAGAATTTGTCAGCTGTTCTGTCTTTTTTGCTTTCTTTGACCCCTCTGTGCCGTGCTCTCTCTTCCTCTTCCGTTTGCTCTTCTGTCCTTCCTCTTGTCTGAACTGGTGCCTGTTGAATAAAAAAAAAAAAGTCACATCCTCCTGCAGAGACCATTGCAGTTAATGCACTGAACTGAAATTTAAACCTCATGTGCCTGATGTAAATTAGCCCTTTAGTCCAACTCTGCTAAAGAAATACAATAGGGTAAATAAAGTGTTTTTGCATTTAAGTTTTGGCAGCTTATAAATGCTAAAATATTTTCACATTAGTAGGTAAGTCATCTCTAGCTAGTAGAATAAAGACAGGATGTTGTCAGATTGGCCTACATCACTGGCCACTTTAGCAGGTGACTGTCATGCACAGATCTTTTGCTTTCAAAAGTCTTAGTTTGTTGGAAGATCACAGAAGGTCATCAACCACCTTGTACTCTATACTATCTAGAGCTAAATATTTAGTTTGTACATTAACGCATTACTCAGCTGACATCTGGGAAGAGTGAATGCCACTTCCAGCTCTATGAATAAATTATGTGATGTTGCAAATGTATCCAAATATTTTCCAGTTATAAAGTGGGCGAAGTGTCACTTATGGTGTTTTCAGCAAAAATGAGACTGAAATGAACACTGCAAAACACATCAGGAAGATTGCTTCTCTAAAAAGAAATGGGTGTCATTTGAAAAAGCAAAACAAAACATCTGAATTAACCATGATAACTCCAATGCACCCTGAGGATCATCTAACTAACTGGCTAGTAGTGCAGACGAAGACCAAAGACTCTTGTGATCTCACCTGGACTGCCAGCGTCGGCCACTGTTCCACACTCTACCAAAGGAGGGAAGCCAGTTGGCGTCTGTATGCGAGCTGTGATCAAAGTTGGCCCCCACTCTGTTCGGTGGAAGCTTCCTCAGCTTCTCTTGCTCCTCTGGCAAAAGACAGATGAGCCCATTTTAAGTATACTTTTACATAACAACACACAACTTAAAACATCTCTGTGTGAGATGCCTACTCTGTTTGAGGAAGTCTTGGAGCGATGGGCCGATCTCTGGGTGTGCTGCAGTTCCGGAGGTCCCTTCCAAAGGATCCTCCTGGAGCCATGGAGGGACGGCACCTACGTCACAGAGGCTCTATGCTTACTGTTCATCAATCACAGGAGGTGAACTGAGCTCATAACCATTAGAAATACTGAGTTTCTGCACAAGCTTTGAAAAGCATGGAAGTTACAATTGAAAATTAATAAATGTTTTATGAAGTTGAAGAAAACCAATGTTTATCGCTTAATATGCAAGCACACTTTTTTCTTTTCTTTTTTAGCGTGAGAAGGGGCTATTAAATATTACTAAAGCGCAAAATATAATAACAACAACTATATATATATATATATATATATATATATATATACACACACACACACACACATATATATATATATATATATATACATACATATACATACACACACATACACACACACATTATTTATTTATATATATTAAATGGATACATAATAATAGCAATAACAGTTCAACTCAACTTCCGAAAAGTTGGGCTTACTGTGAGGCTATTTGTAGTAGATTGGTATACACTGCAACATTTTAGTGTTATTTTGACACCCTCCCCCCATCCCATCTATTTCCAACTTGGCATTTCACCATATAGTACTTTATCATTACATAAATTCATATATCACTGTACCTGTATGAACATTTCCACTGTTTGCTGAATCCTGTAACAGAGAAAACAAGTGATCAAGTGAGGTCATCGCGTTAAAATACAGTAACAAAAATAATTGTTGAACATATTCACTTTCTTCATGAGAGCAGTCCGTCTACCTGATAACCTATGAAAGTCAGCCCTTGTCCTGGTGTAGACCTCTGTGTTTCGACAACGTAGTCGTCAAAGACGCTCCTCGCCTGCTGGCCTGATCCTTGACACGTAAACTGAGAGCTGTTCCCAAGACAACAAGATGAACCCCAAACCAACAAAAGTCATTTCATGTACTATTGATGCAAAAAGGATAAAATGTCGTAGGCAGACACAATGTTACCTGATAGCATCCTCTGCAGACATGTCTGTGCCGTTGGGTCCATTGAACAACTCTGGCTCTGCGTCATGCTGATATTGATTCAGGAAATGCCAACAGTGGTTCATAGAGGAAGTCTGAGCACCAATCATGCTTCATCTCAGCTTTTATCACCACAATCCTAACATGGACCTTTGTCCCAAATTGTAACATAAACCCTATTTCTATTCATGTTTGTTTTTCTCTTCTAACTTCGATCCATTTTCTAGGTTTGCAACCTAAAATTTTTTTACTTTAATCTGATATAATAACTTCAACCTTCATTAAACCACCCTAGCCATTAGATTTTCTGTGGCTGGTTTTTAGAGATCTACAGATCCGGATCTTTGGTTACTCGTTTCGGTTGTTACAATCATTTAGCTGAAGAATGGTGGCATTTCCCATCTTACATGCACCTCAAAATCATGGAAAACAAGTGGAGGCCACAGTGATGGATACTGCCACTGCATCCAGTTTGGACAACAAACCTCTAAAAGAGACTGAAGGACCTCTTGACGAAGCTTCTCCTGGGCACGGATTGAATCGGCTTCCTGCAGCCATGAGAAGAAAAATAAAACAGATTACCATCAGTGAATTTCAAGTCTGGTTAAAATAAAACTCCATAGGACACTTTTTAGCCATGCTAGTAGGGATGGCAATGTCGGTCTGTCCAACACGTTGGTCCTGACTGAAATATCGATGGTGTACATTGTGACTTGCTTAAAATCAGCCTGTTAGCATTGTCTTTGTAAGTGTGTTAGCATGTGGACATGTGCATTTAGCACCGCTGTGCCCAAGTACAGCCTCAGAGACCCACTAGCACGACTGTAGACTCCTGTCAAAGGGCAATTTCTGTATTTTTAAACTAGGGCCCTATTTTCACATATTTTGGTGTTGAAATGACTAGTAGTTACCAAAAGTTTTGGAATCCGTGTAGTACAGTAGATGGCTTTGGCCAGCAGCCGCAACCCGGCTGCAACGTATTCTTTCAGGGCAATTGTGCCAGTCAAAATTTTGTCACTGATGAACTCAGACTGCGATACGAGGTGTCTGACAACATCGTGGAAATGATTCCTATGAGTAACACCTGGAGATACCCTTTGTTTTCAACAAGAAACAGAAGTCTCGCTCAAGGACAATTCTCGCTCTGAAATCTCATGAGGCGCTAGTTGTTGCAGGAAGATAATGGTGGAAACATGAGTCAGACTTGGAGGGAGGAGATTGTTGTGTTAGAGTACTGTCTTGCTAGCGGTTCCTCTGTGTACACAACAAACTCACCCTCGTTTCCTGCTAAAAACAAGTAGCGTCACTGAAGCCACCTACTGCACGGATACCAAAACCTTTTGTACCTACTAGTCATTTTGACACCGAAATATGTGAAAATAGGCCCCAGGTTTAAAAATACTGAAATTATTCTTTAAGCTGTCGTCAAGATTAATGCAGAGTTCATTCAAAAAAATAAAAAATAAAATAAAATTACCTGTTTAATGAATTCATCCTCCTTCTCCACAAATGATTCCAATGCCTTTTCCACTTCAGCTTTAAACCTTAACAAAAACAAACAATTATCCTTGCAGATAATCTTTTCCAAACAACCTTTATAATATTATATTATTAATATAAACTTTTGGCTCACGAGGCCTACTTTTCAGTTTCCTCCTCTGTGATGATGACCTTGTCTCTAAACTTGGGGTCGGCCTTATTGTCCCACCAGAATTTGTGCGTATTCTTCCTGTGTTCTGCGCTGAAATCAGACAGATTTGAAATGTCAACCAGCAACCAGAAGACAAAAGCAGTTTATCGCACAAATTCATAAGGACAAAGGCACGAGTAGGAGAACTTTGTCAAACCCACAGATTTTTCACAAATGTGTAGCTGTTAGTTTGGGCAACATGAGCTGGATCTAAATTGTGGAATAAGCACAAGATATGCTATTACAAATGTGGCAGCCATTATAAATTAGTAAATATCCTCGTGCACTTTCCCCACTTAAAACACTATGTTTTTGTACTTTTTCATTAGCCATAATGAAGCACTGAGCAAAACATGTTGGATACATGTTCAGTCGCCATCACAAATACAGCTATATTTCTTCTGTTCTCCAAGTATACAGTTTAAACCCCGGGGTGCTCTATGTTGAAAACTGTGTGGTTGTACTGGGTGAACATGGGCATCAGTGAAAACATAACAAGCTAAATAAAAGTTAAACTCACGTGGCCATGTGTTCTATCAAGCCTCCGTACATCACAGTCATGTTGCCATCTGTAACATTTCTTTCAATTTCAAGCCCACAGCAGTAGCACCAGAATGTCTGCTTGTGCTGGGTGCAATCAAACTTTTCTACTTGGGGTTTTTTCAGTGTTCTGCGAGCTTCCTTCACCTGGGATACAGTGGATGAAACAAACACAGGAAGCACTCAAATTAGAAGTGATGCAGTCTAATACAACAGCCTTGCAATAAATTCTACCTTCATGAAGGTTAAAATGCTGTTTAGGTTATTTGAAAGGTTGTTTGTGATTTTGTTGAATTTTACTGGGTTATATTTACAGTTGCTGCTAATTATTTACACCTCTTGATATGTCATTGAATTAATGAGGTGAAACTAAATGGCAATTTGTCTCATCAGGCTAGAAGCATTAGTCGTTCACATAACCTTGAAAAGATTACATTTTACAAACTTCTGGACCATATGCACGAGCAGTCTCAATGGGCCCTTCCCCGCATCCATGGCTTCATTCTAGTATTCAGAACTGTGGGACCTCCTCACATGAAAACGTAACGCACAAAATCCTCAATACATTAGACAACAGTTGACGTTAGTGAACCTAACTTACTCACCTTTTCTAAGAATTTCAGGAGAACCACTCTAAGTCTGCTTTGGTGATTTTTTCCGAAGATATGTCCCTTCCCCGTGAACGTTGTCTGTCTGCATATGGCACAGTAATATGCACCCATTAAGACGGTTTGCAAACACCAGAAGATAGTCAAAAGCTGAGGCTGAGCCAAAACCAATCATTACGATTTACTGTTTGGTCTTCTTTCCATCGACTTGGGGTAAAAACATAGACTGTAAAACGCTATCCAACATGTCCCGTTAGCACAGCTAGCGCCGCTGGTAACCTGCTACAGGAAGCGATGCCGTCATGATTTGTGTCCCCCTGAAAACAGACAGGATGTGGAGGTGAGGTACTGTTAAACTTCTTCACCTTCTTCTTCATGTAGAATTGCGGCAGTGTAGACGCTGTTGAACTAATTAAAAAATTAATTAATCCTTACATACACAATCATGTGTCGTGCAGCAACTGAAGAACTGCCTTGGAGATCAATTTACGTTTCTCACTGTGTCCAAACAAAGACGCAACAGATAAAAAAACTCAACTCCAAGTCCTGCCAATCTTAACACAGAATACCTTTATTTCTGCCCTCTTTTCTAGAGGAAAATATGCCCTACTGTCTCAAGACTCAGACATTCATACAAACCACATACGTACTTTCCAATGCTTGTTAAACTGCTCCAACTCTCGTTACCCCTGGATGTTTTTACCCCTCTACATTTAAGCTATATGACAGTCTACAGCAGTGCCTACGCAGATTGAAATTTTACACAAAAAAAGTTTAACTGTTTCGCAGACATCTAAAATTGGGAGACAACCCCTGTTGTGCTGTATGACTAGTTGGTAGAGGAAAGACTGTTCCTGTAAGATCAAAGGGGGTGCTCTCTTGTTTGACCAAAAGTAACGAAGAACAGTAAAGTACACCCTTCCTAATTGGGAAGAAGTTACCCAAACGACCAATATGGACCTAAGCCATGTGGAGGAAAAAGGACCCGTCCAAATACCCAGAGGATATAAACAACTCATTTTGTGAGAATCGGGACTGAAAGGTGTAAATCTGAAAGGAGGACCAACTTTTCAGTCCACTGCAGTGTTATTTGTTTGTTCTGTAATGCCATCTCTTTATTCACTAATTTTTGTAATTAAATCTTTTGTTAATTTTGATTTAGACCCAGCCTCTCCTTTCTCAAAATCTGACAAACGCAACACTACCTAACTTGTCGAGGAATGAGAACACCAGGTTCAAGCTAAACTGGTGTCCTGTTCACATAAGTTACTGTACATCCTGATAGTTAAATTATATTTCAGTTACCAGAGGAGTCTGACAACTAGTTGTTAAAGGAAGGACGCTGGTGACCAGGGAGGAGCTGAGGCCACTAAAGTAAAGGGATGTAAACTAGTCCTTTTAAGCAATTGAGGCTTAGTAATCAACCAGAAATCACATAGAAAAAAATTTAATCGTGAGGTGCCAAGAGATTCTCACCCCTATCTTAGTGGCATGAAGGAGTTGGCTATATTTTCAACAATTACATTAAGGTTTGCTAAACATGTTCCGTTTTGTTCCTTCAACGACTGCATCAGGCTACTCATTTTTTTCTTAACAACAATATTTCTTTGAAACAATACATTTTTGACCTTTTAGTACCTTTTGTACACTACACTTATGTGAGTGAATTGTGAACTGTTATTAGCCACTACTACTCACTTCCACTGTCGGAACATAACAGTGTGACACTCAGCGGAAGTAAACAACACAAGCGCTAGTAGCGTGTTGAAGTAGCTGGACGAAGGTATTGTTGTCGTAACTCCACTGATAATTTTATCTGTATTAAGCATCAATGTCTTCATTTGAGTGTTTGAGGGAGTTTGTGAACGAGCGACTATCTGCCGCTGCTGAAGAAATATTCGGAGTCTTTAAGAAAACTATCATCGAGTACGAGGAAGAGATCGACCGTCAGCGCAGACTGCTGGTTGCTGCTTGCAGACCCATACAGATACTCAGGATAGGTGAGTATTATTAAAACGTTCATTGTTTTAATATCACAAACGGACGATTTCGATTGATATAGCCTAATGTTATATGTAATCCAAATTGTCTACATACATAGTGCAAGCGGGAAGCTTCACCGGTGTTTCGGTTTAACAAGTGGCCCAAATGGGAATATTTAAAATTCAGAATAAGAAACTTTTCTATCTCGTGTAGTAAACAATTGAAACAATCTGCCCTTTTAGAGGAGACTGATTTGACAAGGGGGATAAATCTTTGCTGTAACGTTAATAAACCCACACTTACAGTTTCTGACAAAAGACAACTACTTGCACTACAAACCAAATTAGACAATATTTATACAAGTAAAGCAAATGGAGCCTTCATCAGATCCAGAGCAAAATGGATCGAGGAAGCAGAAAGAAACTCTTGTTATTTCTGTAGATTAGAGAAACCCTGCCGGGAAAGAAATAACACAGGAACGCTGGCATTAATGAAAATGAGTGCTCTGATCCTAAAAGTATAACCAATTAAATTTATTCCTTTTACAGCATATTTCTCAGCTGAGAGCAACAGAGGCCTTCTTTAATAAAATCAGAGGTTTTATTGCCCAAATAAATGAGGACTTTCAGAATACATGTGAGTCAGAGATCACATATAATAAGCTTGAAAAGGCGTTGCAATGTCTAACTTTTATAAACATTTCTGGGAGCATATCAAAGCACTTTTATTTGAAACACTCAACGCTCAGCTTTAAACAACTGGTCACTTCACAGACATTGAGGCAAAATGTAATTGTTCTCATTCCAAAACCAAAGATCCCAAAATCTTGGACAACTGGAGAAAAGAGGGTCTCCCTCAAATAATAAGTGACACTGAATTGGGATTTATGAGAGGTAGAACAATAGACAATAACGTTCGCCTTGTCCTTGATTTACTTGAATACAAAGAGCATATAAAAGGACGATGGCTTTATTCTCTTTTTGGATTTTTATAAGGCGTTTGACACGGTTGAATACCCCTTTATTTTTAAGGCTCTGGAACTCTGTGGTTTTGGGGAAACATTTAGAAACTCTATAAAATGTTTTTTATAGCTCAGTGTCTCTCTCAGGTGGCGCTACGCCTTCGCTTGGAGGTATAAAACAAGGCTGCCCCATCTCACCCTCACTCTAATCGCAGCTGAAATGCTGTCAATCCAAACAGTTTAATGTCTTTGATAACCACATAGTTATAAGTCAGCTGGCTGATGACACAACTCTGTTTCTTAAGGGTTGAGCAAGTCCCAAAGGCTACTGAAACCATAGCCTCTTTCTCAAAAGCATCTCGGTGACAACTGAACTTGAGGCAGCATATGGCATCCCTATTAAAACTACTGTCAAATACTTGGGTATACACACAAGTTGAGTGAAACCTTAAAGATACGGAACAAAATGGATGAATGTAAATCAAGATTAGATAGATGGTTAAATAGAGATCTTTCTCTTTTTGGTCGCATCTATATAACCAAAATGAAAAGTCTTTCACGATGCCTTTACCCAGCCTATTCTCTGTCAATCCCCAACAAAGCTGCCCAAACCATCAATACATAAAACTTTGATTATCTAAAAAAAAGCGTCTATAGTGAAAGACTATGAAGACGGTGGGCTACAAGCTGTAGACTTTGATTGTATAAATGGAACCTTAAAGACTAAATTGATCCTTTCTAGCAAACCATGGAAGCTTCTGGTATTGTGTCTCCAGGCAATTGTTTCAGAAAATTGGAGGTATTGATTTACTTTTACGCTTTGACTGTGATGTTCCAAAACTTTCTATAAAACTGTCTGCAGTCCATTCACAAGTTCTGTTATATTGGAAACTACTGTACAAACACAATTTTACTCACCATGATGTACCCATCTGGAATTGCAGATTCATTCTCTTTAGAAATAAGTGCCTGTATTTCAATGAATGATGGAAAATAATATTTGGTCTGTCACCCATTTGCGTGACATCTATGGAAATGTTTTATCTTTTGAAGACTTTGTTACAAAATTTAATTTTCAGTGCAACCATAAACATTATGACAAGGTTGTCCAAAACGTCCAATCTGCTTTCTTTCTGATGGTAAAAAAATGCACAACCTCATACGTTCAACCCCCCTCATCTTCGTTCGTTGATGATTAGTGGTCACCAGTTCGGTAATAAGACTTTGCAAAACAAAGTGTTCCGTGATGTCTTTACTCTTACTTTATATCCAGTGCAACGCAGCCGAAACTATCATTGTTCTTTGAAGAAACTATGTACAGATTTCTTAAAGTTACCTTTATTACCAAAAGCTAAAGAGCTTCACTTTAAAGTATTTAATGACATATATCCTTAGAGAAACGTCCTCTCACGTAGATTTAACTATGATCCAAATAACTGTATATTCTGTGATGAGGACATAGAGACCACAGATCATTTGTTTTTCTTCTGCATTTACAGTAACACATTCTGGTGTGACATGTATGATTGGCTCGAGCCTTATCTCCAGTCTCCCTCCAGTTTCATTAGAGGTAACATCACATTTGGAATTATAACGAAGGACAAAAACTATGAACTGCTTTTAAACTCATTAGTTATCTTGGGTAAATTATTCATCCACAAATCTGTCTTCAAGAAAGAATTTACATTGTACTACAAATCCCTGTTGTTCATGAAGAAGAAAACAGCAAAAAATGTTTTGTTACTATGTTTCTTTATCCTCATTTATTTTATTTATTGTTTATTATTTTTATTATTATTTTACTTAATTTTGTTCCTTAAAGTTGTTTTTGTTATCCTACATGCTCTGTTCCTTGTTAGCACTGCATTTATTTTTATTTTTACTTTTGACTATGCCAGATATTGTTGTAAATTGTATAAAAAATAATAAAACAAACCAAAACAATGGGTGACGTCGCAATAACTACATTCACTTCTTTTATACAGTCTATGGTATCATGTTCCTTTTGTTCTCTGTCCCTCCAGAGCTCCCACAGCAACATGTCTGTAAGGAGGAAGAGGAGGTTCTCGCTGACCAGCAGCTCTGTGTTCAGGAGAGGAACTGCAGTCTGGACCAAGAGGAGCCAGAACCTCCACAGATAAAAGAGGACCACAGAGAACCAGAGCCAAGCAGAGACCACCAGCTCCTCTCTCACAACATTCATGTATCTGAGAGCCAAGATCAGACAGGAGGCAAGCATGAAGACTCAGGATCAACTAGAGTTGCAGAATCAGAGCCACAGAGAGAGAGACCTCACAAAAGTGAAAGTTACAGTAACAATGTATACAACTCTCTCAGGTCAGACTTTAACTCTAATGCTCACATACGTAAAACACTTTTCCCATGTGATACTTGTGGGAAAACATTCCATTGGAAGTCCTGTTTTAAAATACATTTAAGATCCCACACAGGTGAGAAGCCATATACTTGCAAAACATGTGGGAGCGCATTCAGTCGTAGTGATCAGTTGACAGTGCACATGAAAAAAGTCCACAAAGGTGAGAAGCCATACCTTTGTAAGACCTGCGGGCAAACATTCATAACCATATACCAATTAAAAAAGGCATAGTGTAATCCACACACATAAACTGGTATACAGCTCTGACCTGCTGACAAACTTAAAACACACGTCTTGATAGAAAAATTTAATGTTAGTTTCCGGGGAAACTGCTTTTGGGAAACCTTTCAAACAGAATAGTACCTTGAAAAGCCACATAGAAACCCACACTAGTGAGAAGCCATTGCTCTGCAAAGATATTTTGATGCGATGTCTCAATTGACAAGGCATAAAAGAGATGATTCACTTCCGGTGGTTTGTGGTCAGAACACATGAAAACTCACAGAAGTAAGGAGCCACATAATTACACAGGAGAAACCATCTAGCTTTGTGCAATGTTTGTTGTACAGTGAGGTCATTGTTTCTGCAAATGTTTGACCTGTTACATGATTATTTTAGTTTTTACTAATTATATTAACTACCGCAGAGCTGAATGTTGAAGCTGAGAAACGCTCTATTTTTTTTTTTTTTTTTTTTTTGTCTGCAGGATGGCCTCTAATTTTACAATTTTAGGTATTTTGTGATGTTGTTAACTTGATATAATTCTTTAGAGGTGACACAAAAACACATATCATACATGATCAGACTAAGCAGTACTGAATACAATGATCAGTTCCCAAAGGAAAGTTTTGTACAGTGATAATGTCAGAATACCAGATTCACAAGTCTAAATCTATACATTCATTAAGGCTGCTGATTGGTGTGACTGACAGCCAAAGTAAAAGTAGTCACAGTGAAGAAAACTTCTCTTAAATTATTATATGCCAGAGGTGTTTTAATATTGCAGCTCACTGGCTGGAGGTTGTGTAAAAGCATGATTTGATATTGTTTGGAAAGTCGAAGTGTCTCAAATTGAAAAGCAGATATGCAGTTGGAAGTACTGTTCTTATGTACAACATTTATTGTTCTCAAATGGCCAAGACTGCATGTACATTCCACACCGATATATAAAAGACATCCAATAAAAACACCTATTTTGAGGTATATGTTCTTTGATTACTTTCAGTTTGTCACATAAACTTAGACTTTACTACATTTCACTTTTTAGACCACCGCATTTACTTAAGAGCTAGTTAATTTGCTGATTAAGATTTTATATATAAAAGTATTATTATTGTTAAACTTGTTAAACTACCCATCAGTATGTGAACAAGGTAAATAATCTAATGGCTCCACCTTGACCAGTAATACTGACAGGGATAATTGTACATAATTACTTTCATACGTTCATACTTGGTAGTAATCTTGACAAAAGTACTACTGGAACAAAATATTTTAAATACATGGGACTATTCAACTCTGTGTTATTGCTACTTTTACTCAGTTTTCTTAAGTTGTTACACTCCAGCTGTTGTGTTTTTTTTTATTTATTTAAAATAACTGTCTATTGCTTAATTTCCATGTGAAACGAAGCGAGACAAATGCACAACCCGAACTGAAAGCGGAACGAAAAGCCAACTCACTTTCACTGCCGGAGCTTAACAGCGTGACACTCAGCGGAAGTAAACATACAATGGTAGTGAAGTGCATGCATGGAATAATCAGGTAGGCAGTAGATTCATTTGTAATTAAGCAACAAATGGGTGTATCGCTTATGGATCAGCAGCAAAAACTTCATTAAAGAAGTTGGAGGTGGTGCAAGCTCAAGCCTTGAGTGGGGCTGTAAAATCAACTCCTGTGTCTGCTCTTCAGGTTGAGGTGGAGGAAATGCCGCTGAATATTAGATATAAACAGTTAATGATGCACTACTGGGTAAATCTGCAAGGGCAGTCTGAGGATCGACATCCTACAACAAAGATACATCTCCCATGTTGGGAGAGTGAAAGGGCCAAACAAGGGTGTTTTGCATGGAAATGTGAGGAAATAGCTGGAGACATGACATTAAGTCAAGGAAGATATATCCCTACAGTGCCATTATCCGTAACACCACCCTGGATGTTTCCTTCAGTGTTAGTTGACTTATATTTTCTGGGGAAAATGCAGGGTCAAAAAGGTTGTGGAAATATTGCAGTATTGATTGAAGATAGGTTACAAACACTATATCAAACATTTTCCAGGTATATACAGATGGATCCAAGGATCCTAATACAGGCAGAACCGGTTTTGCTTTCAGTATTCCTGCCTTACATGTTTCTGTTAAAAGAAGGACATCAGATAATTTATCCGTATATACAGTCGAGATGTTGGCTATTGTAACCGCATTACAGCGGATAGAAGAATTACAAATTAAAAAAGTTATTCTGCGTACAGACTCATGCTCTGCAATAATCTCACTGCAGTCATTTACATCTCACAGCAGGCAAGACATGGTTAATGAGATCTATGAAACGTACAGAATTAAAAATATGAACATGCTGATAACATTTATGTGGACCCCAGCTCACAGAGAGATCTTGTGCGTACCACTCAGTAAATCTGAAGCCAAAGGAATAATCAAAAGAAACATCATTAAGGAGTGGCACAACAGCTGGGATACAGGAAATACAGGGCGACATCTCTATACACTACAGCAGGATGTGGGCACAGGAAGGACAGCTAGAAGAATCAATAAAGAGGAGAATATCTTGACAAGGCTGAGGGTAGGGCATACTAGACTTAATAAAACACTGCACCTAATAAACAAGCACCCTTCAGGATTATGCGAACACTGTCAAATGGAGGAATCAGTAGAACATGTAATTCTTCACTGTCAAAAATTCTCTCGGGAACGAGAAACATTAAGG
>NC_060170.1:14435729-14448496 GCF_021292245.1 Micropterus dolomieu
ATTGTAACCGCATTACAGCGGATAGAAGAATTACAAATTAAAAAAGTTATTCTGCGTACAGACTCATGCTCTGCAATAATCTCACTGCAGTCATTTACATCTCACAGCAGGCAAGACATGGTTAATGAGATCTATGAAACGTACAGAATTAAAAATATGAACATGCTGATAACATTTATGTGGACCCCAGCTCACAGAGAGATCTTGTGCGTACCACTCAGTAAATCTGAAGCCAAAGGAATAATCAAAAGAAACATCATTAAGGAGTGGCACAACAGCTGGGATACAGGAAATACAGGGCGACATCTCTATACACTACAGCAGGATGTGGGCACAGGAAGGACAGCTAGAAGAATCAATAAAGAGGAGAATATCTTGACAAGGCTGAGGGTAGGGCATACTAGACTTAATAAAACACTGCACCTAATAAACAAGCACCCTTCAGGATTATGCGAACACTGTCAAATGGAGGAATCAGTAGAACATGTAATTCTTCACTGTCAAAAATTCTCTCGGGAACGAGAAACATTAAGGAGGGAAATCAGTAAGGTTGGACAGGAAGAATTGAGTCTAAATAAATTTATTTGACATTGAGGTAGGGAAACTATTTCATTATTTGAAAGAAACTGGATTGATCAATAGGGTTTAGTGAACAGTGAAATAACTCAGTAACTAATCTTTGTTGTGTTTTGTTTATTTATTTATCAAGGGATAGAAACTCTGGTCCACACTCCAACATAGTAGGTGGCGGTAATGCACCTTAACGCTGGGTGCCACTCGCCAGAAAACGTAACAAAGAAGAAGAAAGAATTAAGCAACAATGTCTTCAGTTGAGTCTCTGAGAGAGTTTGTCAGCGAGCGACTAACTGCAGCTGCTGAGGAAATATTCGGGGTTTTCTTTAGAAAAACTATCGTCCAGTACGAGGAAGAGATCAATCGTCAGCGCAGACTGCTGGATATGGTTTGTAAACCTGAAATAAAGTTACAGAGGGTAGGTGAGTAAAGCTTAATTTTAATAACACAATAGAGATGAATACGGTTTATATGTGATCCCAATGGTTTAAAGCTATGCTAGTGTTAGTTTCTTCCCACCTCAGCATGTTTTCTTTACATCACAGTAACTTATCTTTTCTTCTCTGTCCCTCCAGATCTCCCACAGCAACTGTACAGCGCAGAACCACAGAAGAAATGTAACAAAAAAAAGAAGTCACATAAATAATGTATAAGACTGTACCAGGTCAGATTTTAACTGCAATACTCGCAAAGGTAAAAAAAAAAAAAAAAAAAAAAAAAGTGATCACTTGACGGTGCACATGAGAAGACTTCATACAGGTGAGAAGCAGTGCCTTTGCAAGACCTGCGGGAAATAATTCTGCACCATGTATGCATTGAATAGAATCCACACACATAAACTGGTATACAGCGCTGACCTGTGCACATAGTGTACATTTTAATAGACTATATTTCAGTTTTCAGATGAGTCTGAAAAAGTGGTTGTTAGGAAAGGATGTTGGTGACCATGGAGCAGCTGTGGTTAGTAAAGAAAAATTAGGGAGCAAAGTCTGTTTCACCTGAGGAAATGTTTCTTTGGATTTTCTTAAAATGTATCTGACAAAAGATCAAATAAAACTGGGCTTCAACCTTGCCTTAAACCAGTCGTTCTTTCCTGTTATCTGTGTTCAGTTACAATTGTATAAACCCCTCACACATTTAACAGAAAAAAACTATTTTAAGAAGTTTGCTCACCAGTCTTGCTAGCAGTACTGGTGGGGCTGACGAGCTGAATCCAAGGGGAAGGCAGACGTCTTCACACCGACTGATACCATGTCACCACTTAAGGCGAGTTAGTTTTTAGGTGTTCTACATGGGTACTTTATAGTGGCACAGCATATTTAGGGAATTGCATGGGTCTGGTCTCTTAAAAAGTTGGGTTTCCAAACACTTGATTGGTAGGAATTCGGACGAATGTGTAGCATCTCCATGTTAATCTATTGTGACACGCCTCGGCCTTAGCTGACGTGCCACTGGCAGCAGTGCAGATGAGAGAAACACTTTGGGAAGACTCAACCAATTTTATACCTAATGATTGGTCACGTTTCTAAATAACATATGGGATGGATTTTACAGATGCAAAAATGTTAGAAACAATTCACCTCGAGTTCATCTCAAACTGAAACACACTGCACACTTTTTTGATTGGATCAATCCTATCTCGAACTTTTTTATGCCAGTGCACTGATGCAAATCGGTGAATCCCACACAGTAAGTCCCACACAGGGATTTACTCAAATCACATACTTAAAAAACACCTCAGGTTTGTTAAACTAGCATTGTTTTATCCTTTATATGACTGTATTACTCACATTTCTGTAAGCAATTTCTCTTTTGAATCATTAGTGCTGGACTGATCTTGCAGGTCATCTGGATAATCACTATTCTCCTGAAATGACCGTGCGTGCTAACTTATGTTTGTTGCTTCTACCTTCATACAAAGTTGCATAAATAAAATCTTTGCCTGAGTTGTCTTATTATGGAAAGTATAAAAAAGATGTTATCTAATTTGATTATCCATCTACCCTCAATTGACGTGAGCAATGTCTCCTTTGAATTAGGGCGGATGGTAACACCTGCTGATGGTTGAGAGGCTTGACAAAAATAACACTGGTCACCTGAATGAATCACAATCACAATATTTCCGTATATTTTTTTTCTTTTGTCACACATATATCTACGGTACACGGTCGGTCGGATGGTTGGTTGTCTATGTCTCAGCTCTGTGATGAACTGGGGACTTGTCCAGTTGGTAGCCCGCCTCTCGCCCATTGTTGGGATTGGCTCCAACCCCAACGCGACCCTGCACGGATCTGGCACGGATAGGGTTAGAGCGTTGAAGATGATGGATGACTTCCACTGTCGGAACTTAACAGTGTGACACGCACCGGAAGTAAGCAACACAAGCGCTAGTAGCGCTAGCTGCATGCATTGAATTAACTGGAAGAAGATATTGCAGTCGTAAGTCAGCTAATTATTTCATTTGTAATTAAGCAACAATGTCTTCAGTTGAGTCTCTGAGAGAGTTTGTCAGCGAGCGACTAACTGCTGCTGCTGAAGAAATATTTGGAGTTTTTAGAAAAACTATCGTCCAGTACGAGGAAGAGATCGATCGTCAGCGCAGACTGCTGGATATGGTTTGTAAACCTGAAATACAGTTACACAGGACAGGTGAGTGAAGCTTAATAATAATAATAATAACAATAATACCACATCACAGATGAATTCTATTGATATATATATAAAATATGTGACTCAAATTGTTTAAATATATATACTGAACTAATTTGCTCGCATGTCTGCATAACAATTATTTATTAAACAATGACCTCACTGTACAACAAACATTGCACAAAGCTTGATGGTTTCCCCTGTGTAATTATGTGGCTCCTTACTTCTGCGTTAATAAAACAAAACAACATATATATATAATCCAAGTGGCAGTGGTTTAAAAGTGTACTGCTGTTGATTTGCTCTCATGTCTGCATGTTTTCTTTACCATCACAGTGGTACCATGTACCTAATAACGTTATTCTCTGGCCCTCCAGAGCTCCCACAGCAACATGTCTGTAAGGAAGAGGAGGTTCTTGCTGACCAGCAGCTCTGTGTTCAGGAGACGAACTCCAGTCTGGACCAGGAGGACCCAGAGCCTCCACAGATTAAAGAGGAACAGGAGGAACTCTGCAGCAGTCAGGAGGGAGAGCAGCTCGTACTGAAGCAGGAGACTGATGCCTTTATGTGGATTCCTGCTTATGAGGAAAGTGACCACAGAGAACCAGAACCAAACAGAGACCACCAGCTCCTCTCTCACAGCTCTCATGTAGCTGAGAGACAAGATCAGGCAAGAGGCAAGAATGAAGACAGTAAAAATGTATACAACTCTCCTGTGTCAAAGATTCACCTTATTTCTCACATGGGTAAAAAGTATTTAAAATGTGACACATGTGGGAGAGCTTTCAAGTATGAGTCCCATTTGTATATGCACATGAGAATCCACACAGGGGAGAAGCCATTTTCTTGCAAGGCCTGCAGGAAAAGATTCTTTGACATATCCACATTGAAAAGGCATATGAGAACCCACACAGGTGAGAAACCATATACTTGCAATGCATGTGGGAGAGCTTTCAGTCAGAGTGGTCACTTGACAATCCACATGAGAAGAGCCCACACAGGTGAGAAGCCGTACCTTTGCAAGACCTGCGGGAAAGGATTCTGTATTGTTTCATCATTGAAAAGGCATATAAAAACTCACACAGGTGAGAAGCCGTACGTTTGCAAGACCTGCGGGAAAAGATTCTTTGACATGTCGTCGCTGAATAGGCATAAAAGAGTCCACACAAGTGAGCAGCCATATACTTGCAACACATATACTTGAACATGAGAACAGTCCGCACTCATGAGAAGCAGAATTACACTGCGAAGGTGTTAAAGGCATATAAGCTCACATACAAGCAAGTAGCCATGTATTTGAAAAATATGTGGGAGACGAAGTGAGGAGCCACATAACTGCAGCTCATGTGGGAAAAGTTTCACTCAAATAATATACTTGGGGGGGAAAAAAACCCAGAGGATCAATATACACAGGAGAAACCATAGAGTTGAAAATCCTGTGCAGACGTGTTCTATTACTGAATTAAATACACCTTTGCTACATCTCTGTAACTGAATGTATACATTTCATATTGACAAGAGGTTACGATATCTTAGTGTAGTCAAGTTGTACATTGTCAACAATGTCAAGTTTTGTTGAACTTACCTCGTTTTCTTATGAGTGGATCGTGAACCCCTCTCTGACAAGTGGTGTTGGGTCACTTCTGTTGTCATTATTAGGGCAGTGAAACGCTGTTTTTCTGACCTCATGTATTTACATAAGAATAGTTATGTTCAGAGGGAATAAATTATAACATGTAAGAGGTGTAATGTTACAGCTTACCGGCTACAAGTTGTGTTAAAATATGATTTTAAACTGTTTAGTAGGTCGATCAGTGCAGTGGTGCAAGTACTTACTGTATGTTCACATTGATTGTCTTCAGATTGATTGTCTTTCATGTAAATTCCACACAGATATGAACTCTGTAACACTTACAATAAATGAAAAATTGAGGTATGATTGATTACATTCATTTTATGTTACACATGCTTCTACTTTACTACATTTCACAGACAACTGTACTTTTTTGGCCACTACAATTACTTGACAGCCATAGTTATTTTGCTGATTAAGATTTAAAATTTAAACCTTATAATTGTCTTATTAAATATACCGTATTAAAATATAAATTAGTATGTGAACTATGTTTTTAAAAAAATAATTTGTTCCACCTCAACTAGCTGTTGCTAAAGATGCTATGTACACTTTCTGGCCTCAGTAACACTGAAAGGGACCATTGTGCATGAGTAGTAGTTGTAGTAGTTTTTATTTGAAATTGTTTTCAAAATAGCTCAAAAAGACATCAGTTAAATGCCACTATAGAGAAAATAATATACTTTCCCAGAGAAAACTACCACAATTCTCATTTGAAACTGTATGAAAAGAATTTAGAGACAGTTGAGACATACAGAGTATGTGCAGCTTTTTATTGACGGATCAAAACATCCTGATAATACAGGTTCTGCAGTTGCAGTTCCTATCCACAGAGCAGGGATATGCAAAAACTTCAAATTCGAAGGTGTATACTGTTCTAGTCTGTTGTAACTCAGTACAGTCTTAAGGCAGGTGCATCCAGAAATCATCAGGAAATTTGAAATAATGTCAACACAAACAAGAGTAAAAACTGAAGGCGCTGAGGTCACATTAATTTGAGTTCCTGCACATATTGGCATTCTGGGTAATGAGAGGTGAAAAATCTAGCCAAACAAGGTGTTAAAAAGGAAAACTTAGATATCAAGGTGGGAAAGGGCATCATATGGAATGAAAATCAGTGGCAGCAGCACTGAGAGGAGATAAGAGGAAGAAGTTCACATTTTATTCAAAATAGATTGGATGTTGTGAAAAACATAGTGACTAATTTAAGAAGAGGACACTGTAGAAATAGGAAAACATCTGACCAGTCTCTTGAATACGTTGTCATGGACCAGAAACTGTAGAATATGTGCTTCTGAGTTGCAGGAACTATATCTTAGAGAGAAAGGACATGATGGAAGAAATAAAAAACCTCAGGCTAACAAGCAGGATTAAAGAGAATTCCAGAGAGTGGTGGAAGTGGACAAGGCAGAGATGTTGGGTCAGCTTCCTAAAGAGAAAGAGGGATGACGACAAATCTGTGGGGGGGAGGCAATGTAGACATTAACTACCACCAGAAGATAGCAGTAATGCAACACGAAGGATGCAAGCTGCCGATGAACCTCAAAGAAGAAAAAGGAAGTAAATTGAAGCAAATAATAGGTGCGTTCGAGATGACTGCGGCTGGTTTTCGCCGAATTGATAGTCTGCATGAGGTCAAACGCACCTGTTGTTCTCAAAGAGTTTTGTGAACAGCTTAATGCCACTTTTTACAGTAGATACAGTTTGGTTGATGGGAAACAAGCCTGAAATCTAAAAATAGCATGAAACAATTTCCATGTAAGCTGTATTGTAGTTCTTTTACCTCAAAAACATGTACATAACAGCTAAAGTTACTTTATCTAATCCTACATCCTATGGTTGCAACATAGGTAAAACTGCACTCCACCTACACTTGCTACTACATCAAGTGCTACACGTTATGGCATCAGTAATCAAATAGTATATAATTATATGGCACTAACAGGCCATTCTGCATAATAATCCATGTAACGTCTTTTTTTAAAATATATCTTTTTCTTATAGTACTTTTTTGTTTTTAACATTTTGAATGTACTATGTATTACATGGTTGTATTTCTACTTAATCCTAAATACTTTGTTACATTTTTTATGTAAAAGTATTATCTACAAAGTAACAAAAAAGATGGTTGTTAAAAATAGTAGTTTACAAAGGATGTCTCTGTGCAATGAATCGGTAGATTTACATCCTTGCCACTGACAATAGACACATAATTTTGAATGAATCCCATCAGTTAAAAGAACAAAAAACTCCCACACTTCCACTGTGGGAACTTAACAGTAGCGTTAAGCAGCTGGATGCATGTATTGAATTCAGACATCAGCTCTTTTGAAACCACATACAGATGAGAAGCCACATTCACGCAAGATATGTGGAAAAGATTTCAGAATTAGCAGTGTCTTTAAAGTCCACACGAGGACACACAGGTGAGAAGCCATACTGTTGAGATACCTGTGGGAAAAGATACTGTGGTGTGTCTGACTTGTCAAGGTGTGTATGGTTGCATAAAGAGACGTAGTGTTGTATTTGTAAAATATGTGGGAGATGATTCAGTTCTAGTGGTTTGTGGTCAGAAGTACACAAGAACTCACAGTTTGGAGGAGCCACATAATTGCAGCACTCGTGGGAAAGGTTTTACTCAAACCACAAACTTGAAAAACACCTGAGAATCAACATACACAGGAGAAACCATAGAGCTGAACTCCTGGCGAGACATGTTCTAGAAATTCTAATGTATTATTATCATGACAGCAACATAACAAATGTCTTGCAAAAGTTAATAATTATTGATGACAGACTATTCCAAAAACACAACATGTCTCCTACTCTGCTCTGCTCTGCTCTGCTCTGCTCTGCTCTCCTCTCCAACAACAATAAACACACGAATCATCAAATAATCAAAATTTACGTTACACTCCCAATGGTAGAGAGAGGAGGGGCTGGTTTGTCTCAGCCAGAAGATTGCTTCTATAGTTTAAACACAGATTTGTTGTTCACAATGTGATGTTAGCATAACAGGGACAGTCGACAATGAGTTTACTGTGTCCTTTTGGATTTTAATGCTTCAGAGCTGCACTAGCAACATCACTTCTTCTTCCAGCACACCTGTAGGCAGTAGCAATGAGGACTGACACAGAAACGCTACTTGGGGGACTGGTTCCAGGGACTCTGCAATCTCATGCCTTCCCATGGCAGTAGCTGGATTTGTGGTGCTCAAGCAAAATAAATTATGTTTGTTTCATGAACACACTTTAGAAACAGTGTAAAACAGCTACAAGCAAACAACAAGCCCTGGGTGACCCTTGACTTTAACCAACGTCTTAATCAGAAAATGTGTTTGTTCTGCAGAAAAGATTAAAAGCAAGGTGGTTGATTGTAAGGTATCATATAAAGAAAAATTAGAATGTGTTTTTAAAGATGATGCTAGAAGAGCATGGCAGGGATTCCAAACAATCGCAGGCCATGCGCCTAAGAGGCAATGAATGATTGTTGCAAATGAACTCGATATGGCAAATTACTTAAATAATCTTTACTGTAGGTTTGACACACGTGATTTTAATTTAGAACAGGCTAAGGCCATCATGAAAGAGAAGGATATGGCAGATGTGGATAATGTAATTTCTTAAGATCACATCCTTGCAAAGCTATTAGGCCAGAGGGCATCTGCTGTAAGACTTCAGGGGCATGTGTGCAACAGCTGGCATGGCCTTTACAGAACCTGTTCCAGCTGTCACTGGACACTGGGAGAGTCCCCAACCTGTGAAAAAAGGTCTATAATTGTGCATATGCAGTGATAAAAGGTTTTGAAAAGATTATGTTAATTCAATCTGAGGTGTCACCGCTTTTGGTTCCAAACCAATTTGACTACCATGCAGGAAGAAGTGTTGAAGATGTGCCTCTGACTATGATCAATAATTTATTTATTTGTATTGGTGGATTTTAGCAGTGCGTCTAATACCATCCAACCCCACCTGTTGGTGGACAAATTGGTGGATCTTGCAGTGAATACCAAGCTTATTTTGTGGAGTAACAAATTCTTACAGGAGCACCCCATTTTATACATTCTGTACACCAATAAATGCCCGGCTACAGCTTCAGCTCACGCTTATTTTAATTATGTAGATTACACAGCACTGGTAAGGTTACTAAAATCTGACAATTCATCAGCTGAGGATTATGAGAGGGAGACACAGAGTTTTATTCAGTGGTGTTCAGCTAACTTAGAGGTCAATGTAAAGAAAACAAAGGAGATGGTTAAAGATTTTAATAGTAATAATAGTCTCCCCTTCCAAGATTAATGGTGAATTAAATGAGTGGGTCTCAATTTACAAGTACCTTGGAGTTAAAATTAATGATCACTTAAGATTCAATGAAGGCGCACGGATAAAGTCTAACAAACTACAACAGAGGTTGTTGAGTGTTTAATTTCTTTGACCTGATCTGCACCTTCGGGAACATGCATATTCAAGATCATGCCAAACTGCAGTGCATGATCATGACAGCAAGTCGGATCATTAGAGTTGATCAGGTGTTTGCAACACAGCAGTACAATGACTTTTTCTTAAAGAAGGCTGATCAGATCCTCAATGTCCCCTTCATGAAATTCTGGAGCAGTAGTAGGTCAAAGGTCGAATCCCAGTGCAGAAAACTCAAATAAGGTACAGCGAATCATTTGTGCCTACAGCAGTTTAGTTAGATTTGATCAGATTTATAAGACTTTATTATATTAGATTATTTATATTGTATACTGTATATTGTATAGGATGTATATTTTATAATGCTAGCATTGCACAGGATACTTTATTGACCAATAATTCCTTTCTTCCTGCTCAACCACATCTACGCACACTTGGACAAACCGGCGAGCACTGTGAGGGTCATGTTATTTGACTTCTCCAGCGCTTTCAACACCGTCTGGCCGGCCCTGCTGGGTGAGAAGCTGACAGCGATGCAGGTGGATGCCCCCCTCGTGTCCTGGATTGTTGACTACCTGACTGGCAGACCACAGTATTCGCGCCTGCAACACTGTGTGTCAGACAGCGTGGTCAGCAACACTGGGGCCCCGCAGGGGACGGTCCTCTCTCCCTTTCTCTTCAACGTCTTCACCATGGACTTCAACTACCACACAGAGTCCTGTCACCTTCAGAAGTTTTCTGATGCTGTGGTTGGATGTATCAGCAAGGGTGATGAGACTGAGTACAGGGCTGTGGTGGGGGACTGGGTCACATGATGTGAGCAGAACCATCTGCAGCTCAACATGACAAAGACTAAGGAGCTGGTTGGGGATCTAAGGAGAGAGGTCCTGAGGTCCTTCAACATTTGCCGGACAATGTTTTATGAGTCTATGATAGCCAGTGCTATCCTGTTTGCTGTTACATGCTGGGGCAGCAGGCTGAGGGTAGCGGACGCTAACAAACTCAAGAAACTGATCTGCAAAGCCAGTGACGTTGTCGGTGTGGAGCTGGACTCTCTGTCGGTGGTGTCAGAGAGGAGGATGCTGTTCAAGCTACATGTCATCTTGTACAATGTCCCCACTCCACTCCATGACGTGCTGCTCAAACACAGGAGCACTTTCAGTGCAAGACTCATCCCCCCAAAATGCACCACAGAGCACCACAGGAAGTCATTCCTGACTGTGGCCATCAAACTCTATAACTCCTCCCTCTCTGTGGCTGACACATGGGCCCTTAGTTATTTATACTGGACATTATTACCTGTTTTTGTGCAGTATTATCTGTTTAATAATTAATGTGCAATATTCTCTGCTGCTATTTATTCATTAGTATTGTTCACCATAACAATTTAATACCATAACGATTCTTTAATATTGTAAATATTGTACATACTCACACTCCTTTATATTTTTCTTTATATTTTATGTTTATACGGTTATATAGTCTTTATTCTGCCTATTTTTAATTATTATTTCTATTCCTGATGCCTTGATAAGTGTGCAACTGTGAAAAAAGAATTTCCCCTCTGGGATCAATGAAGTATTTCTGATTCTGAACTCGTGTCCAAATATCCACAATTCAGTGTACCCAGTTTACTTAAAATTCCACAAGAGTCAAGGAAAGGTTTGAGTGAACTTTTTAATCAAGATTTTACAAAAGGCCTGGTCCATTACCAGCCTATGCTGCCCACCATTTAAAAAAACAACAACACTTGATCCTGTTTAGCAAA
This sequence comes from Micropterus dolomieu, assembly GCF_021292245.1. Taxonomy (NCBI): domain Eukaryota; kingdom Metazoa; phylum Chordata; class Actinopteri; order Centrarchiformes; family Centrarchidae; genus Micropterus; species Micropterus dolomieu. The sequence continues at coordinate 14,446,768 of NC_060170.1, forward strand.
TGCACGGTCAAAAACTTGTTACAATCCCGACTCCTTGCAGATCTCTTCACCTCCAGCCATATATTGTTGTTTTTTTTTGTTGTACTGCCCATGCACAGCAAAACTACTCACCACTCAATCAACAATTACAAAAAACACAATATCAAACACAGAATCAACTTCTGCATGAACATATGGCATGCGATTATTAACAACAATTTACCAAATAACAATGTGTGTGTTGTATATGCTACACTTGAATTTCCCCTTGTGGAATAATAAAGTTTACCAGGATCTTGACATTTTACAGGATGTCTTGGTAATTTAGAAACACCACCACAAAGCTCTAAATACACCTTAAAATTATACATAACATCCACATGTCAGTGCACCTACTGTAAAGTTACGTTAACTTGCTAGCATAAAAATACTTAGCTAAACATTACTACTAGTTAGGTTTGATTTTGTTCAGGATTTCATGTGTGGAACTTACACGCAATCTTGACCATCTGAGGACAATCATATTTGTACTTACATACAGTACTTGTTGTTATCGTCCACTGCATATACAGGTGCTGGTCATATAATTAGAATATCGTCAAAAAGTTGATTTATTTCAGTAATTCCATTCAAAAAGTGAAACTTGTATAATGTATACATTCATTACACACAGACTGATATATTTAAAGTGTTCATTCCTTTTAAGTTTGATGATTATAACTGACAACTAATGAAAACCCCAAAATCAGTATCTCAGAAAATTTGAATATTGTGAAAAGGTTCAATATTGAAGAAACCTGGTGCCACACTCTAATCAGCTAATTAACTCAAAACACCTGCAAAGGCCTTTAAATGGTCTCTCAGTCTAGTTCTGTAGGCTACACAATCATGGGGAAGACTGCTGACTGGGGAAGACGACCATTGACACCTTGCACAAGGAGGGCAAGACACAAAAGGTCATTGCTAAAGAGGCTGGCTGTTCACAGAGCTCTGTGTCCAAGCACATTAATAGAGAGGCGAAGGGAAGGAAAAGATTCAATTCAATTCAGTTTTATTTATATAGCGCCAAATCACAACAACAGTTATCTCACAGCGCTTTTCATAAAAGAGCAGGTCTAGACCATACTCTGTGATGTTATTTACAGAAGCCCAACAATTCCCACCAAGAGCAAGCACTAGGCGACAGAGGCAAGGAGGCAACTTCCTTTTAAGAGGCAGAAACCTCGAGCAGAACCATGGCTCAGGGTGGGCGGCCATCTGCCTCGACCGGTTGGGGTGAAGGAGGGGGAGAGAGAGAGAGAGATGTAAGGAGAGAGAGAGGGGAGGGAGGCAGCCTACACAATATACACACAGAGGTACAGACAGTGAAGGTGATGTTGCTATAGACTAAATGAAAAATGGTACAGATATTTATAATAGTCTTAATGGTAACAATCGTAATGTTAATGATTATAATAACAATAATAACAATAAGACTAGCAACAATAGTCGTTGCAGCAGAGGGTGTCGAGCAGGAACACGGGGGCAGCAGGTGACCCGCAACCACAGATCCAGACTCCACAGCTCCATAGCCAGAAAACCTGCAGGAAGTGATAGGAGAGAGGAGAGAGACGAGAAAGCACAAGACTACCAGAAAGGGGAGAAGTTGTGTTAGTAACATGCAATAATGGGATGAGGTTGCATACAGAGGGAGAGAAAGTAGAGGAGAGAGGAGCTCAGTGCATCATGGGAAATCCCCCGGCAGTCTAGG
>NC_060170.1:14448596-14452308 GCF_021292245.1 Micropterus dolomieu
CCCTCCAAACAACATTTTTCTCCTCTTTTCCACCTCGCCAACGATAACTTCTACTTCACATTGAGTGAAGTTACGTTTTTTTGATTTCCTCTCTGTGTTTGCCATGATTTCGCAATCGATGAATATTAACTTGTGGGCGTTTCACGGACTATTTATGGGCAACTATGGGCGTGACATGAAGCCGCAAAAGCTGCGCTACATTTAGAATTGATTGTGATTTATTAAGGGAAAAATGCGTAGGATGTGCGTGCGCACGGTTTTATAAATCCGAATATTTCTGTGCGTACGCAAGTCCTATGTTTCATCCGTACGCCACTTCTGACGCAAATCCTACGCAAAGTTTTATAAATGAGGCCCCAGGACTTCCCCAGAAAGTCTGCCAATGATCTACAAAGCCCACATCGTTTGCTGGACACCACCTCGACAACCAGCGGCGGAATGACGACATGCGGCTATACATGTCACTGGTCAGATTTGGTAGGGGTCCAGAGAAAACTACGGTGTCCGACATTTTTTTTGCATATGTACACACCGACTCAACATTAATCTTAGTGACCTCCAATTGCCGTACCCGGGAGTCATTACCGCCGACGTGAATAACAATCTTACTGTATTTATGTTTATCCTTAGCCAGCCGTTTCAAATAAGACTCAATGTCGCCCGCTCTGGCCCCAGGGATGCACTTAACTATGGCCGCTGGCTTCGCTAACTTCACGTTTCTCAAAATGGAGCTGCCAATGATCAGAGTTGGTTTCTCAGCGGGTGTGTCGCTGAGTGGGGAAAATCTGTTAGAAACGTGAACAGGTTGATGGTGCCCCGTGGGCTTTGAATGCTTACGACTATTCCTCCTTCGGACAGTCACCCAGCCACCCATTCCTGGCTGCACAGGGGATGCTGGGGGACGGCTACCAGAGGCTAACTCAGGCCGTTCCGCACCGACTACCGGGGACTGGCTAGCTACAGTAGCTAAAGACTGATCTACTAAGGTGCGGAGCCGGACTTCTAAATCACTCAGCTTCACCTCCATGTCTAAAAATAAACTACACTTATTACACGTACCATTACCGCTAAATGGAGGCAGAGGAGTAACTGAACATCTGACACACTGAGCAGGAGAAAGTATGAGAGCAAGGGAGAAGGAGGCTGAGCTAATGTCACTAACGGCTAAGCTAAAGTACTGTAGCGTTAGCTACCAAAATTTTTGAACAACTATGAGATTAAACAGCAGTCACTAATAGATGGAAAGAACTGTGAGTGCTTTTAGCGGACAGTTGGCCGCTGTAATTTAACAAATTTAACTGGTATTTTAGCGAGAGCAGCACAACACACTACCAACACACAAGCACCGGAAACGGAAATGAGTCAACACGCTTACCGCAGTACGTCAGCAACGTCAACCATCCCATGGCAACCGGAAACTGATGTGGTAGAAAAAAGTGTACAAGCAATAGGGATAACCCCACCCTGGAGAGGATTGTGAAACAAAACCCATTGAAAAATGTGGACTGCAGCTGGAGTCAGTGCTTCAAGGACCACCACACACAGACGTATGCAAGACATGGGTTTCAGCTGTGGCATTTCTTGTGTCAAGCTACTCTTGAACAAGACACAGCGTCAGAAGCGTCTCACCTGGGCTAAAGACAAAAAGGACTGGACTGCTGCTGAGTGGTCCAAAGTTATGTTCTCTGATGAAAGTAAATTTTGCATTTCCTTTGGAAATCAAGGTCCCAGAGTCTGGAGGAAGAAAGGAGAGGCACAGAATCCATGTTGCTTGAAGTCCAGTGTAAAGTTTCCACAGTCAGTGATGGTTTGTTGTGACATGTCATCTGCTGGTGTTGGTCCACTGTGTTTTCTGAGGTCTAAGGTCAACGCAGCCGTCTACCAGGAAGTTTTAGAGCACTTCATGCTTCCTGCTGCTGACCAACTTTATGGAGATGCAGATTTCATTTTCCAACAGGACTTGGCACCTGCACACAGTGCCAAAGCTACCAGTACCTGGTTTAAGGACCATGGTATCCCTGTTCTTAATTGGCCAGCAAACTCGCCTGACCTTAACCCTATAGAAAATCTATGGGGTATTGTGAAGAGGAAGATGCGATACGCCAGACCCAACAATGCAGAAGAGCTGAAGGCCACTATCAGAGCAACCTGGGCTCTCATAACACCTGAGCAGTGCCACAGACTAATCGACTCCATGCCACGCTGCATTGCTGCAGTAATTCAGGCAAAAGGCGCCCCAACTAAGTATTGAGTGCTGTATATGCTCATACTTTTCATGTTTATACTTTTCAGTTGGCCAACATTTCTAAAAATCCCTTTTTTGTATTGGTCTTAAGTTATATTCTAATTTTCAGAGATACTGAATTTGGGATTTTCATTAGTTGTCAGTTTTAATCATCACAATTAAATGAAATAAACATTTGAAATATATCTGTGTGTATAGTCTGTGTGTAATGAATGAATATAATATCCAAGTTTCACTTTTTGAATGTAATAACTGAAATAAATCAACCTTTTGATGATATTCTAATTATATGACCAGCACCTGTATGCTTGTTCCATGTGAGACATTTCCACTGATCAATCTACCAGTGTCAAATCTTAAGGACAAAATACCACGGCTGCTCACAGTTGTAAAGTAGTAAACTCCAGGTGAATGCAAGGTGCTCTTGAAGTCAAATTAGTCTAGTGTGGAAGTAAGTATAGAAAAGGGGAAGCACCTGAGCTTACTTAAGGCACACTCGCACCAAGCAAAGGATGTAGTTAAAATGCCTTTATTAGTTTAGGGCATCTCAAAGTAAAAAAAATTACAAAGAGGAGAATGTCAACCGGTTTCAAACCCACACTTAGTGGTCCACCTCTGGGCGTGGGTGGAAAGGGAGTCAACCAGAGTGGAAAGTTGTGAGTCATTATATAGCCAATTAGTGGCCAGGAGGCTAAATTACAGTACACCAGCATATCATAATAAATATACCACAAGTAGGCTATTTATGAAAGAATAGTCACAGTAATAATTATAACTATAACAATAAAAATAAAATAACCTTAATAACACCAAGACCAACTACAGGACTACACCAGTTTACTTAAAAAAGGTCTGAAATTTATTTCCTCATTAAGTATTGCATCAGACAAAGGACTTGTCTCTGTACTGGTTTTATTAGATCTTAGTGCTGCATTTGATACCATTGACCATCAGATCCTATTGCAGAGACTGGAATATTTCATTGGCATTAAAGGAACCGCTCTAAGCTGGCTTTAAGTCCTATTTATCAGATCGATTTCAGTTTGTACATGTTAACGATGAGTCCTCCATGCATGCCAAAGTCATGGAGTTCCTCAAGGATCTGTCCTCGGACCAATCCTCTTCACTTTATATATGCTTCCTTTAGGCAATATTATCAGGAAACATTCCATAAGCTTTCATTGTTATGCAGATGATACTCAGTTATATCTATCGATCAAGCCAGATGAAACTCATCAGTTAGCTAAACTTCAAATGTGCCTTCAGGATGTTAAAACCTGGATGACCTGTAATTTTCTCATGTTAAACTCAGATAAAACTGAAGTTATTGCTCTGGGGCCTAAGCACCTCCGTGACGCATTATCTAAAAATATAGTTTCCCTGGATGGCATCGCCCTGGCCTCCAGCACCACTGTGAGGAATCTTGGAGTTATCTTTGATCAGGACATGTCGTTTAAGTCTCACATT
>NC_060170.1:14452408-14524610 GCF_021292245.1 Micropterus dolomieu
TCGAGGCAGATGGCCGCCCACCCTGAGCCATGGTTCTGCTCGAGGTTTCTGCCTCTTAAAAGGAAGTTTTTCCTTGCCTCTGTCACCTAGTGCTGCTCTTGGTGGGAACTGTTGGGCTTCTGTAAATAGCATCATAGAGTACGGTCTAGACCTGCTCTTTTATGAAAAGCGCTGTGAGATAACTGTTGTTGTGATTTGGCGCTATATAAATAAAATTGAATTGAATTGAATTGAAAAGTACTGGGCTTCAAATTTTAAAATCCAGTAAGTCTGTCTCTGATGTTTTTTAAGATGATCTCCACAATCCTCACCAAACTAAATATCCCATGATTTTAAAAGGCTGTTGTTGCCATTATGACAATTATGGAAATGGAAATGAATCAGTTTTATTGGCCAGCAAATATGCACATAACATTAATTCGACTCCAGATTTACATGCTCTCAATGTGCAAACACAGAAACAGGCATTCATACACCTAAGAAAAAAAAGGTTGAGCTCGGCATGGTAAACATAAACATCAAACTACTACTTACAGACCACAATAACTGCATTACTACTGCTTAAGGCCAATTTATACTTCTGTGTTGAGTCTACGCCGTGAGCATTTATACAGTACTTGTGCGTTACGCTAGTAAACGCTAGTTGGCGGTGGGGTTTCTATGTTCCACTGTGTTCAGTTTCTTCTTTGTTGGTGTAGGAGTCATTTACATTGATTGTTGGCATGTCATATTATTTTGTTTAGATATAGTTAGCATTAGCATTTCAGACACATGGTGGCAGTCATTAGACGTACAGGGTTGTATACGGAGGAGCATAGGTGACAGGAAATGGTAGGCACAGGTAGCACGAGCGCACACAGTTCTGGTATGTTCATCTCTTTGTACAGCTTCTTGCTACTGCAATAAACAACAAACTCAACCACAAATCTAATGTGTCTATATAAGTTTTCACTCCTGCCGGAGTAACTAGGCAAAAGGATATTGGAAAACTTGAAAATTGCCATTACGCTTGGTGTATGGTACTACAAACAATCCCGACTGAAACTGAGTGGATCATGTTGGAGTTGGAACTGATCAATGTTGAGCAACAGTTTAGTGAAATTACTAAAACGGAGAAATGAGAGAAGGTTCTGGAGGAGTTGATATGCAAGACCCTTGAACCGGTCGAAGTAGAAGGAGGACAAGCTGGAAATATGTAGGAGGAAATGCGACGCTACCAAGCAGACCAATCACAGTTCTTGCGGTCTTTGTCACAGTGACAGGTGGTTACTTTTTTTGGGAGGTGGGCATCCTACAGCGTAGAAGTACAACTTGGCCTTTAGGCTGTTTCACTAACAGCACCATTAAGTCCATCATCTACAGTTTGTGTTTGCGCATCACCTCTAAAAACAATGAAAATGATCAAGTTGAACCAATCACAAAATACATAAATTTATAAAATCAAATGACATGCTGCAGGCAAAAAAACACAATAGTTGGCATGATGACAACATGTGACTCAACACCACTAGAGAGAGGGTTTCTCAGCTTCAACATCATCAGAGTTCATAATCCACTCATATAACTGAGGTAGTCTACAAAAATTGTGTATATATATATATATATATATATATATATATTTTTTTTTTTTTTATTTTTTTTTTTTTTTAAGGTTTAGTGTGTAATATTTAGGAGGATCTATTGACAGAAATTCAATGTAAAATCCACAACTATTTTCAGTGGTGTTTAAAGACCTTACAAACTGTTATGTTTTTATTACCTTAGAATGAGTCATTTCTAAATAAAAATGTGTCCCCCCCTACATGGATGTCACCACGTTGTGCAGTCATGTTTCTACAGTGGCCCAAACGGACAAGTTGCTTTACAGAACGTGTTTCATCACTACATTGAATACATACAAAGAAGCAGTAGTAGTAGTAGTAGCAGTAATCTGTTTTATAAGTAAGAAGAGAAGTGGCATTTGGACAAATCAAATGTAGTATTTAGCAGAGCCAACAGAGCGTGTTGACCACCATAGTTTCTTCTACGCGCTTCAAAGGGAGGGGTGGGCGGTGAGTGAGCCGTTGGTTGCAATTCATAACCCTCACCACTAGATGCCACTAAAACTTACACACTGAACCTGTAACAGGTGAAACATTTGTAGGAACTATGAACTCACTGTGCAACAAAGATTTGAGAGAGTCTGATTGTTTAAAAGAAATACTGTTACTACAGAAACATAACTTATAGTCATGAAGTTAAAACAAGTTTAGTTCAAAAAATCTTGATATCATTGTTGTTATTCTGACAATTGAAAATTAACCACTAAAACCGAATGGTCTCAAAGATATTATGCAAATCCGACGTTACTTGTCTGTATGCAGTCTTATATGTCTTGCCAAATGAGACGCATCACAGAATCTTTTCCCGCATGTCTTGCAACAGTACGGCTTCTCACCAGTATGGGCTCTTCTCATGTGGACTGTTAAGTCACCATTAAGTCTGAATTCTCTCCCACATGTTTTGCAAGAATATGGCTTCTCACCTGTATGCATTGTCACATGTGTATTCAATCTTGACTTATACTTGAAAACTTTTCCACATATGTCACATTGGAAATAATGTTTATCTGTCTGAGTATTACGGTGTATGTAGTGTAAGTTAGGGTAGTACATATTGTGACTTCTGCTTTTATGATGGTAACTACTCGATTCTGGCTCTGCATCTCTAGTTGATCCTGAGTCTTCATTCTTGCCTCTTGCCTGATCTTGGCTCTCAGCTACATGAGAGCTGTGAGAGAGGAGCTGGTGGTCTCTGTTTGGTTCTTGTTCTCTGTGGTCACTTTCCTCATAAGCAGGAATCCACATAAAGGCATCGGTCTCCTGCTTCAGTACGAGCTGCTCTCCCTCCTGACTGCTGCAGAGTTCCTCCTGTTCCTCTTTAATCTGTGGAGGCTCTGGGTCCTCCTGGTCCAGACTGGAGTTCCTCTCCTCAATACAGAGCTGCTGGTCTGCGAGAACCTCCTCGGTACAGACATGTTGCTGTGGGAGCTCTGGAGGGACAGAGAACAAAAAAGGGACACCACTGTGATGGTAAAGATAACATGAAGACATGCCAGCAAATTAGTATCAGTATTTTCAAACAATTTGGATAACATATAAATCGAATTACTGCGTTGTGTGTTATTAAGCTTCACACACCTGTCATGTGTAACTCCGGTTTCCAAACGGTATCCAGCAGTCTGCGCTGACGATCAATCACTTCTTCGTACTCGATGATAGTTTTCTTAAAAACTCCAAATATTTCTTCAGCAGCAGCAGTTAGTCGCTCGCTGACAAACTCTCTCAGATACTCAACTGAAGACATTGTTGCTTAATTAGAAATGAAATATGTAGCTGCGCTACGACTGCAATATCGCCTTCCAGCTTAATCAACATATGCACGAATGTAACGATACTAGTGCTCGAGTTGTTTACTTCCGCTGGATGTCACACTGTTAAGTTCCGACAGTGGAAGTGCGGGAGCCTTTTGTTCCGCTTTCAACGGATGTCAAAGTACAGCACATCTACCTCTGTTTGGTACTCTTTCCTACTACTTGTAACTGACAGACGTGTTTGCCGTGTTGATACTTTGCAGATAATGATTTTGCACAAAAAACAAATAAGCAGTGGTAGACTATTCACATCATTTAAGCAGAATTACCACCACCAAAAAAATCATGTGGTTAAGTATAGGCCACACTTTCTGTGGCACGGGCACAGGTGTCATTTATAGTGGGGACGCCGGGGACATGTCCCCACCACATTTTTAAATGCCTGATTGTCCCGATCACATTTGTTTAAAATGTTCTGAAAATAGCTTGCACCAAGAAATGTTAACTAATAAATGAAACTGCTTTGAGAAAGGTTTATTTGTACAATAACAAAAACATGCCAAGCAATTTAAATAAAGAAACAAATGTGCATTGTCCAAAAAAAGTTGCTGATTACTGCATTATATTCTGTTATGTTTTTCTATTTATGAATTGTCACTTTACCAGCTTGCCACAACTTGTTTCTCTTTCATAAATGAAGACATTTCTACCTTAAATTGGAGCAGAAAATCTCCAAAATGCAGGAAATGAAGTGTTTATTTCTAAAAATCTTCTCCCACTCATTCATTTCAGCATTTCTTATTTCTTCAAAATACTGTTTAAAATCTTGTCTCATCTTGTTTTTGAGCATCGTCAGGTCTCATGACACAAGCGTATCATCATCACGCCCCTAATTTGAGCCCTTATGTCCCTACCACTTTTCAACACAATGTGACGCCCTTGGTCCCCATACCACATGCTTCTGTAGTAAATTCCTGTGGTACTCGAGAGGTTTATATGGTGTTTTTGGTTGTTTACCACAGGATTGAGCTGTAGCTCCTGTGGAGAGAATACACCATTCCAGTAGCATCATCTCTGTAACTTAATGTAAAATGCCTTCCATAAATATGATATGTAAATATCTTTGGCCAGGAGGCTAAATTGGTAAATAAGTTTCCCTTCATATGACTGTATTACTTAAACTTCTACTAGCAACAGTATTTCTTTGAAACAATCACAATCTCCCAAATGCAGAAAATATGTTGGTTTCACAGTGAGTGTACAGTCATTTTTTGGCTAGTGGAAAACAACATGTTACTGCTTGGCCCTTTAAATGTATTTCAAGGGGTAAAAGGGACTGGGTTTGCTAATCTCTAAAATATAACCCTCATGAATGAAATCAAGTCATTTTGAGTCATAAATAACCTTTCAGTAATGAGGTAGGAGCAATCATTTTTTGGCAAGTGACAAGCTACATTCTACTTGTTATATTGGCCCTTTAAATGTATTTCAACTGGTAAAAAGTACTGGTTGGGTCATCATCTAGCAAATATAACCATCAAGAGTGAAATCAAGTAATTTTTTATAATCAAGAAACAAGCTTTCAGTCACATGGTAGATACTACAATCACTTTTTGGCAATTAAAATACACTAATTTGCAAGGTGCAGTGCTGAGGGTGAATTAAAAAATCTCACATCCTGGGAAAGAAGCTGCTCTGCAGTCTGGTGGTGCGACAGCAGATACTTCTGTATCTTTTGCCAGACAACCACAGGCTGAACAGGCTGTAGCTGGGTGGGTACTGTCTTTTAGTATCCTCTGGGCTCTGCATAGGCACCTCACCTCACCGACATCACTGATGCTCAGGAGATGGGTATCAATGACCTTGTGAGCAGTTTTAATCACCTACTGCAGAGCCCTCCTGTCCTGGGCCATGAGCATCCAATGCCAGTTTGTGATGTTTCCAACCATGACGCTTTCTAGTGCTTCTCTATAAAGTTGACAAGAATTTGGCACATCTTCCTAGAGACAGTGCTTTCTCTATACTGTATATGGTCCCTGAAAGTTTTAATGGCATCATGGGTAGGTGCTGTGTCAAATTAGTTATCACAGAAGAAGGTATAGGTTTAATCGTCACATTACAACAGAGTTGTAAAATGAAATGTTTGTAATTTTTTTCCTGCTGCATAGCAGACAATATACAGTATACAAAAACAATCATAAAATGGTAAACAGAAATAAACTATATTTCATGTAGCAGTGTTGAGTATTAATTTGAGTTAGAGGACATTATGTGTCAACTGTAAAGTGTGTCAACTGAGTAGATCATCTGAGATAAAAAGGAGCCAACAGCCAGGGTCTCTTCTGTGTATAATGTGGATGTAGATTTAATGTTACTGAGCACTTCATAAGTATGTCAACGAGTTGGGGACTTATGTTGTGCTTCTCTTCGTCTCAGCAGTGTCCACTGTAGCTAAATGTGCACAAGCATCACTCTTTTTACAGGAACAGGTGGATTGGAACACAGTGATGTGATTTATCAAATGCTTCAAATTCTCATTTCACTGGACAACAGAGCAGTAGTATAGCTGGGGTTTTATATTGCTAATCTGAGGAGAATGAAATAGAACTCGTGTCGCAACAATTTGTTTACACACACAAAACTTTGGTTTACAAAATGTAAGGTGTGAAATATTGTGACTTCTTTGTTTCCTCAACAGATTCAAAGTTCAAGATCCACCTTCACTCTCATATGCATTGCACGTTTGATAGCAACCTTCTCTTTTTGAATTAAACTGCATTCTCTCTTGGGCTCATTTTATCTTTGTGATGTTAGTGAAACGGCTCTAGCAGTCCCTTTAAGAGCCAGGTGCGCTGATATTGCAGGAGGTTCTGCCTCTTCAGCTACCAGACCCTCTAGTTTCAAGATATTTCCATAGAAACACTAAATGAATACACTATCCTATCCTGTGTCTGTAAAAGGAATGATGGGTCCATTTTTCTCTACATGCACACAGCACCCTATTTCTTTTATAGATGTGATGCTAGCAAACCCGGATGGGTACAGGAGCAGTCTAGTGGGTGGCACAATTTTGTGATCATTTTAACAAAAGATTGAAAGGTGAAGTTCCCAAGCAATTCAAAAGAATGGAAATTTGTGATATCATATATATTTTTGTAAAAGATCAAAAATCTAAGTATGACAGTGAAGACTACCTCTAAAATACTGACATGTTTACTGCCAAGTAGAGCTGTATGTGTAAAGCTTACACATAGAAGGAATTTGCTCTGGTGAACTGGTGCATAACAAACATGAACCAATATAATGACAAGATACAAAAAATAAAATAATAAAAAAGACTATCTTTAATGTGGCAGTTATTTACATGAGAATCCTATTTGTATGTGTAAACATTTACAGTTTAAGGTATATAACAAAGGTGGGTGTCTGTTAACCTGAGGTAAATTTATCCTCTTGCTGTTTTTGCAGTTTCAAGGAATATTTGATTATAAAATCACCAGATCCAATATATCACGACAGGCAAGTGCAAATGTACAAAAAGTGCTGAATACGAAATCTTCTGTGATTAGCCTACAACGTCACACTATCTGAAAACTGTAAAAGTTGTTGAAAAACTGGGTCGGCGGACGATCACAGTGTGACACCCACCGGAAGAACGACACAAGCGCTAGTACAATTAGATGTGGTAGCGCTGCCGTTTTTCCCCTTTGTAATTAAGCAAGAATGTCTTCGGTTGACTTTCTGAGAGAGTTTATCAGCGAGCGACTAACTGCAGCTGCTGAAGAAATATTCGGAGTTTTTAGAAAAACTGCCCTCGAGTACGAAGAAGAAATCGACCGTCAGCGCAGACTGCTGGATATCGTTTTGAAACCCGAAATACAGTTACACAGGACAGGTGTGTACATTTTCATTATATTAATAACACAAAACAGAGGAATTAGATTTATATATATATAATGCCAATCGTTAAAATATAGATAGGAACTAATTTGCTCGCATGTCTGCATTTTTTCTTTACCATGACAGTAGTAGGCCTATTCTGTCTTTTTGTTCTCTGGCCCTCCAGAGCTCCCACAGCAACATGTCTATACAGAGGAGGAGTTTCTCGCTGACCAGCAGCTCTGTGTTCAGGAGAGGAACTCCAGTCTGGACCAGGAGGACCCAGAGCCTCCACAGATTAAAGAGGAACAGGAGGAACTCTGCAGCAGTCAGGAGGGAGAGCAGCTCGTACTGAAGCAGGAGACTGATGCCTTTATGTGGATTCCTGCTTATGAGGAAAGTGACGACAGTGAGCCAGAACCAAACAGAGACCACCAGCTCCTCTCTCACAGCTCTCATGTAGCTGAGAGACAAGATCAGGCAAGAGGCAAGAATGAAGACTCAACTAGAGATGCAGATTCAGAACCACAGAAGAGATGTAACAAAAGCAGGAGTCACAGAAAACAATCTACGATGTTAAAAAATCACCATGATACTCACACAGATATGGTTAAGTATAAGTCAACATTGCAGAGACAAGTGGAAAGGCACAAAAACTCATATGTTTGCGAGATCTGCGGAGAAGGCTTCATGTACATGTCGGGGCTGAAATCTCATGTAACAATCCACACAGGTGAGAAGCCGTATGCTTGCAAAACATGTGGGAAAGGTTTCAGAGCCAAAAGTGTCATGAAAATCCACATGCGAACTCACACAGGTGAGAAGCCATACCTTTGCACGACCTGCGGGAAAAGATTCATTGACAATTCATCGTTGACAAAGCATATGAGAATCCACACAGGTGAGAAGCCCCATACTTGCAAAACATGTCAGAGAGCTTTCAGTCGTAGTGGTCAGTTGAAAGCCCATATGACAATCCACACAGGTGAGAAGCCGTTCCTTTGCATGATCTGCGGGAAAACATTCTGTGCCATGTCGGGACTGAAATCTCATGTAACAGTCCACACAGGTGAGAGGCCATATGCTTGCAAAATATGTGGGACAGATTTCACGCGAAGTAGTGCCTTGAAAGTCCACATGAGAACCCACACAGGCGAGAAGCCGTACCTTTGCAAGGTCTGCGGGAAAAGGTTCTGTGCCATGCCAGCCTGGAAAAGGCACATGGGAATCCACACAGGTGAGAAGCCATATTCTTGCCAAACATGTGGGAAGAGATTCTGTCGGACATCAGAACTGAAATCTCATGTGACAGTCCACACAGGTGAGAGGCCATATTCTTGTGAAACATGTGGGAAAGATTTCAGACTCAGCAGTGGCTTGTTGGTCCACATAAGAAGGGCCCACACTGATGAGAAGCCATAGCACTCCAACAAACAATTCTGCAGAGGGTGTGATTTGGCAAGGCATGTAGGTAAGTAGCCTTCTATTTGAAAAATATGTGGGAGACCAGTCAGTTCTAGTGGTTTGTGGTCAAAAAGCACACAAGAACTGAAAAGTGAGGAGCCAATTAACTGCAGCAAATCAGACTTCAACAAAACCTGAAGATCCACAGAAGAAACTATCGAGCTGAAACTCCGGCGGAGATGTGTTCAAAATGCTTCCATGAAAATATCTCAGTATATGATTTTCTTTCATATTCTATTTCTGTAAAGCATTTATTTGAAACAATTATAACCTCCCAAATGGAGGAAAATATTAGTTTTACAGTGAGTGCACAGTAGTGGCTGTTAATTTATTGCTGTGATCTTGATGGCTGTTTGTGTTGCCAAATGTCTACTGAAGCATCTTGGAATCACTTTTAGTTTAAAGTTTAACACAAACTTAAAATCCATTTATCTAACAGAGTATTTAATAGTACTATATGAAGCCTCCTGCAGATCTCTGCAGTGTGAACATGCTATATTTATACACTCCGAGTTTATGTGTGACGGAATTCTGGCTGCATGTTTGGTTTATAAATTAAACATGTTTAATTGATTATCAAAATAGTTATGTGTAATGCCAATTGATTTGAAAGAATAAAAGGTCAATATTTATTGGTGGAATAAACTACCTCATTTCCACTTTCAGACCACAGTGTGCCAAGGCAAGATTATTTGAATAGCGCATTTCAACAGCAAGACTTTACATAGTGCTTTACATACAACATTAAAGCATTATAGGGAAATAAAAAAATAAAATTTTTAAACAGAAAAATAGAAATAAACACTAAGTACAAATAAAATAGAATGTTCAAAGTAGAAGTGATGGTGCAATATATTATCAAACCATTTGTAATTTCTCCAAACACTCAAAAAAAGCAAAACTGTTACAGAAAAAAAATGCGTGCAAATGTATATGAATTGCCTGTCACCCATGTCTGTCATTAAAAGCACTTAACTGTCACTTCTGTGTGTTCTTGTCTTTGTCGAGTCTGTGATTACAAGTGGGGTCTCCAGAATAGAAATCTGCTTACTTTCCTAAACAACTACCATACCCTGTCAAAAATGTAAAAACAGAGATTGTACAATAAGATGCTTTGTATCCAAGGATGCAAAAAAGGTTAAATTGAGCTCCACCTTGACTAGCTGTTTCACACCGATGTTACACATTATGGCATCAGTAATTAAAATATTGTATGATTGCAGGGGCCATTCTACATGATGATTAATTCAACATTTCAGTAGTATGTTAAGAAGCACTTATTGTCCCAGATAATTATAGGCCTATAGATCTAACATCACATATTTGCAAGACTATGCAAAGGATGTTAATAGAAAGAGTAACATACTATACAGATTAAATAACCTATTCAAGCAAATAAACTGTTTTTTATGTAGAAAATGAAAAACATGACATGATATGGATGAAAGGTGTTTTAGTAAAATTAAATATCGTGCTAAAGAATATAATTGGATAAAGGATTTCTTTTTTTGGAGGTCTACCCGGGTTCGAGTTGGGAATTCATTTACAGAAAAATATCGTATGTCAAAATGTAACTGTATGTAAATGTAAGTAGTCCTCTGCTTTTCTCGATTATTATGAATGATATATAAGCAAATTATTCCCAAAAAATTAGAATATCTTGAAAAAAATTCATTTTTCTCCTTAATTTAGTCAAAAAGTGAAATTTTTATATATTCTAGATTCATTACATAAAGTGAAAAATTTTAGGCCTTTTTGTTTTAATCTTGATGTTCACAGCTTATGGAATCAAAAACCCATATCTCAAAATATTAGAATAAAAAATGTCTAATATAGAAATGTCGACCTGAGAAGAGCCTTTAATCTCTCAGTCTGGTTTAGTACACACAAACACAATCATGGGGAAGACTTCTGACTTGACAGATTTCCAGAAGACACTCACTGATGCCCTCCACAAGGAGCGTAAGCCACAGCAGGTCATTGCTGAAAGGGCTGGCTATTCGCAGAATGCTGGATCAAAGCATATTTATGGAAAGTTGTCTGGAAGGTTGAAAAAGGTGCACAAGCAACAGGGGTGACTGCAGCCGTAAGAGGAAAGCCAAGCAAAGCCGATTCAAAAACTTGGGGGAACTTCACAAGGAGTGACACAGACGTGTCCAGGAAATGAGCTACAAGTGTCACAATAGTGTCAGTCACTCCTGAGACAACGTCAGAAGTTTCTTACCCGGGCTAAGGAGAAAAAGAACTGGACTGTTGCTCAGTGGTCCAAAGTCCTCTTTTTAGATGAAAGTAAATTCTGCACATAATTTGGAAATCAAGGTCCCAGATTCTGGAGGATGAGTGGAGAGGCACAGAATCCAAGTTGCTTAAAGTCCAGTGTGAAGTTTCCACTGATGATTTGGGGCACCATGTCATCTGCTGGTGTGGTCCACTGTGTTTTATCAAGTCCAGAGTCAATACAGCCATCTACTAGGAGATTTCAGAGCACTTCATGCTTTCTGCTGACAAGCTTTATGGAGATGCTGATTTCTTTACAACAGAGCTAGTGGCGATTCTTTGGGCTCTGTGGTGGTGAGAATAAGTGAAGTTCTCATTTGCTCTGATTCTGCAGCTGCTCTGAGGGGCTTAAGAGGAGGTAAAGCAAAAGCCTGTCCTGATATCATTAATGAAATTCTAGCTTATTTAGAATTACAGCGACTGGTTGCAATGTCAAGTTCTGCTGGGTTCCTGGTCATGCTGGAGTGGAAATGACTAGCATACTGTATAACAAAATCAATCCTAAAGAAGTAAGAGACATATATAAACATATCACTGGGAAGGGTTTAACTTAATACTATAATTACAATACTAATATATAATACTATATATATATAATAATATAATTATAATACTATAATTCTTTGCAATCACAGGTTAAAAAAGCCAGGTATTGTTATGGATCGAGAAAAGATTCTGATCAAATCTCTAGGCGTAAACATAAAATGTAAGTAAATGTTAGCTAAGCTTTCCTATATTTCTGTCTGGTTGCTGCAGAAATGTAGGACATTTGCCATCTTTCTGTTTTGAATGTGGTTTTAACAATTTTGGACACTGTGTTAGCATTTGAAAAAAGTGCTGCAGATAGTGTTTTGCATGTGTTGAAGTAGATAAGAGAAAAGAGTTCATTGATTTTGGAGAAAGCGGTCACTGAATACATTTTGTGTGAAAGCAATGAAAAACGATTCAGTTTGGTCCTCATACACTTCTGTTTCGCTGACTGTGTGAAGAGTTTTGACAATGTGACTTCAGATTTGACCACGCATGTTAGAAATTGAAAAAAACTGTAAAGTTACTTCTGGAGGAGGGCAGTAAATATGGCTAAACTGCCATAGTTCCACAAGAGGAAGAATAACTGTCGGAACTAAATAGTGTGACACTCACCGGAAGTAAACAACACAAGTCATGTGCTGTATGAAGTTAGTGTATGGCAGAGAGGTATTTCATACGTAATCAAGCAACAATGTCTTCAGTAGTGAGTATCTGAGAGAGTTTTTCAATGAGCGACTAACTGCTGCTGCTGAAGAAATATTATAGTCGTCCAGTACGAGGAAGAGCTCGATCGTCAGCGCAGACTGCCGGATATCGTTTGGAAACCTGAAATAAAGTTACACAGTTGTGTAAAACAGGTGTGTAATTACTTTAATTTAAAATTATCCCTTGCTTCTGCTTTCGCCCCATGGAACCGCGGTGAAGTTAATTTTAAGTTCGACAGACATTCACTCAGGATCCAGTGGTGTCTTCTCAGTTTCACACCCAGTGTAGCTCACCTCTGAGGGCTCGCTTTCAACCACTGTTTGCTTGGGGACCATCATTAAATTATTGTTATTTTGTGTTATGGAAAAATCATTATTTTCATTCAGTGATTCAGAGACTCCAAACCTGGGCATACATACTATTATAAATAAAGCACTGTGGTGCTAGAGAGATTGACAATGTGACTTCTCATGTAGCTGAGAGCCAAGATCAGACAGGAGGCAAGCATGAGGACTCAGTATCAACTAGAGATGCAGAACCACAGACGAGACGTAACAAAAGCAGAGGTCACAGAAACAATGCATACAACTCTACCAGGTCAGACTTTAATAGCTATACTCACAAAGGTAAAAAGTTTTTCCCATGTGATACTTGTGGGAAAACATTCAAGTTTAGGTCCCATCTTATTGTACACTTGAGAACACACACAGGTCAGGGGCCATGTTCTTGCAAAACATGTGGGAGGTCTTTTAGTCGTATTGGTCACTTGACAATCCACCTGAGAAGAGCCCACACAGGTGAGAAGCCGTACCTTTGCAACAGAAAAGATTCTATGACATCTCAGCATTGACACAGCATATGAGAATCCACGCAGGTTAGAAGCCATATTCTTGCAAAACGTGGGAGAACTTTCAGTCGTATGGGTCACTTGACATTCCACATGAGAAGAACCCACACTGATGAGAAGCCGTGCCTTTGCAGAACCTGAGGAAAAAGATTCTTTGATTTTTCTAATTTGGCAAAACATATCAGATAAACTGCCCCCACTGTTAAAAAATTGCAGAGTAAACTGTACATCCTGTACGTAAACATCTCCACAGGATTTTCAGCTTGATGGTTTCTGCAATGTATGACTGTGTTATTTATATTTCTTTTAGCAACCGTATTTCTTTGAAACAATCAGAATCTCCCGACTTGAAAAAATGTGTTAGAGAGCACAGTAGTAGCTGTTAAGTAGCTGTGTGCTGTTAATGTTTATTGGTTTTGTCAAATGTCTGTTCTTGAAGCATTTCAGAGTCATTGCAGTTTAAAGTTCAACAAGGATTTTAAATCTATGTATTTTAGGTAGTATTTCATAGTTCTATGTGAAGCCTCATACACACCTTTGCAAGAAATCACGTTTTTATCTTCGAGGGTTACTGTTGCGATCAGAAAGGAGGCACGCATGAAGACCCAGGATCAACTAGAAGGGCAGAGCCATCACAAAGCTGCAAAAAAAAAGCGATAACTTGACAGTCCACATGAGAAGACCCCACACTGGTGAGAAGCTGTGCCTTTGCAAGTTCTGTGGGAAAAGACTGTCTGACATATCAGTATTAAAAAGGCATATGACATCGCATACAGCCAAGTAGCCCTGTATTTAAAAAATATGTAGGCGATGATTCAGTTCACACACAATATTATATATTATTATTATTATTATTATTATTATTATTATTATTGACTGGACCAAAATAGTCAAACATAGACACACAAAATGTGTGATACAAAATCGAGGCCTATAGATTGCGCTAACTTTAAATACAGTGATTTTGACATACTTCACTTAGACGGTATATTAACAGTTGCCAAAATATATTTGGCGACCCATTTTAGCATTTTGCAGAGAAACAAAGAGAGAGATGTTATCTGGTATTGGGTTACAAGACGTGGACACTGTGAATTTTACATTATGGAGCGACAGTGAACACGCCACTGCAGATGTCACTCAGTACCACGCTGCTTTCGATCCACGTGCGGTGCACTTGAAAACAATAGTTAAATATTGTAAATTGTAAAATACTCTGAGTATGGGCGCAGCCCTCTAAGGCCATCGCTATTGGGTTAAGAGGTGAAGCAGGATGAGTCAATGCCTCACTGGCCAATGCGGTACCACCAAGTACAGACCCACCTTCCCAGAGGCAACATAATAAGCCACCCGATCCCCCGCAGCCTGTGGCATTGGTGTCACTGTGCGAGCAATCGGCAATAGTGCAACATCGGAAGGCAGAGAACCGACCCATGCAACCCAGCAACCGCATCAGCTGTGCACAGAGCAGGGCCAACGTGATCAGCGGCCGCTCCCCACTGTCCGGATGGGAGAAAAGCACCGCGCACTCACAGAGGACAATCACTCAGACAAAACGCTCAGTACTGAGTGAGTCAATGAGAAGCGGGAGACATCCCGCAGGTAGAAACGGACGAAAGAGCACGGGGAAGACCAGGAGGCCGCCATGCAGATGTCATCCACCTACATTCCACTGTGCAACGCCACAGAGGAGGAGACGCCTCTCGTGGATTGCGCCCTGATGTCGTCCAGGGGAGATACACTGGCTGACACATAGGCCTGTGATCTAGCCTCACACAGCCAGGGAGACAGGCGCTGCACCGACAGGGGAAGCCCCTTGGACTGTTCCCTGTAGTGCGCTGTGAACGGCACCTGACAGCTGTGTGCGCTACGTAGCAGGACAGCACGCGCATCGGGCAAAGGAGGTGAGATGTAGCTTCATCCTCAGACCCTTGGGGGGGAGGAAAGAAGCCCGAGAGGGTAATCACTCGTGATCGGTGCAAGACAGTAGAGCTACCGTCACCCTGTATCCGGAGACACGATGGAGCCACAGACAGGGCAGCCAGATCGCTGAGCCTCTTGGCCGACATCAGAGCAACGAGCAGAGCAACCTTGGCCGAAAGGAACCGCAGTTCTGCTTTCTCCAAGGGCTCGAAAGGGGCTTGGGTCAGGGCGCGTAAAACTAGTGCGTCAGGCAGCGACACCGGCCTGTACCTCCACACCCACTTCAGGAAACCATTTGGGGGAGTAAGAGGACTGAGTAGAAGCGATCCCTGGATGGTACACACCACCGCCAGGGAGAGACTTAAACCCTTTAGATGCCGCCACTCTGTGGCCAGACCCACAGGGGGCTGGCTGCTGAGTGAAAAGCAGATAACTACTGACCGCACCTCCCGCCTGAGAGAGGGCATCCCCCCTCCAGGGGAGTTTCCACAGCTGACCCGACAGCAGTCGCTGGAGGCAGGGAAACCAGAGCTGTGTCTCAATTCATGGACCGCATCCTTCGAAGGCTGCATTTGAAGACCGAATACGTCATAGTCAATGCGACTAGTCTGTCCCATTTCGAAGGCTCCTTCAAATGCGGCCGACAAATGCAGGCTTCTTTCCTCCGTTTGGAGGATCCAACAGCTGGATCCTTCGCAGCCCCAAGTAGCCCGAGATTCATTGCGCGCCGGTTGATTGTCCCAGTGTAAATAATGGCGTCGGCTGTGGCTGTGGAGTTGAGCCCCCCGGATTTTACCTATAAATGTAAGTATTGGATTTCAACTCACTTCAAAAGCCACCTTCACAAATGTAAAAAATAACAAGAGGCATAAAAGCGCAATGTGTTGTTTAAAGAATAGGATTGTGGAATAAGTTAACGTGAGTTAAGTGATTAACTGGCCAGCTAACGTTACCTGAGGTTATTGATGTGCTAACGTTAAATGCAACTCGGCTGGGCGCAAGTTACAACCTCAAAAATAAAGCCTTTAACGTCTTCACTTAAAATTGAGTCAGACCTACATTGTACAGAGATTGTGGCGATATTATACATCACTTATACTTAATATTATGTACATAAAAATACCACGTAACGTTAGACTAGTTTAACATTAGACAGGCTGTGAACCCTGTTTGGTTTTCAGACAGTTAACGTTAGTAATGGTTACAAAAACCTTGGGATATAGTACACGATTAATGTAACTAGGTTATTTTGCGATTTATGCTGCTTTTTGTTTGGTGATGTGAATCAAAAAAACTTACTTGAACATGTTGTTTTGTTTTGGGGAGCAAGGAGCAAACTGCCCTCTTTATTAAATTGAGGGGGAAGAGCGACCACCTCTTCACCGGGGCAAAATTTTCCGCCAACGTGGCTTGGAGATAATTAAAGTATTGATAGCCCATTAGTAATATCTGCATCTAATCATCGTGTACTTAAAGTTACAGTTAAATGAGCCCCCATCCTATACAAAGCCTTTAACAATAAGACAACCAATAGATGGGGCAGCCCTTTGTTGTGTTTTTGTGTCTCTGTCCTGCCCTGTCACCTTTCCAGTCTTCACAAAATTACCATTTCTTTTGTTTCTCTGTGATTAGGACAATTTTGGAGAAAATGGGCCTGTGGGGGAAGGTGACTTCACTCCAAGCAAAAAAAAGTGGGACAATTAAAAAAAAAGATGCAATGATGCAAGTATTTATGTGTGATTTAAAATTTATATATTCTGTATAAATGTTTTTTTATAATTTTTGTATAAAACGTTCACTGTGTAGCATGAAGGGAAGTACAAACTGAATTTCGTCTTACAACCCTGTTTTGTCCTCATGGATGAGGTGTTGGGACAGAGGCATTCCACCATATCGTAATTGCCTCTATGCCTGAGGGCCTATTACTGCAGTGGGTTACCAGGAGGAGGAGGAGGAAAGCCAGCTGAGAAAGAGAAAGAGACAGAGAGGACGACCTGCTTCAGCTGTTTAAGGAAGACATGAGGTTGCAGAGAGAGGCAGAGGAGGGGAGAGCACAGGAGAGCAGAGAGAGGATGGACAGGCTGTTCTCTCTATTAGAGAAACTTGTAGATAAATAATCTATAAATAATATATATAATATTTATTAATCAATTAAAATAAAATATTTGTTCAATAACAAAACATTGTTCAATAACATAACATATTTACAACATTTATTCTACTGAGCAGGGAGATGGTGATGCTGCTGGACCTGGATGGGCTGCCACAATAACGCTTGCAGGAAGATGGCCCGGAACCTGGTCTTCATCATCCCTGGAGTGACGGCAAGGCTGCCACACATTGTACGGAGTGATGAGGGGGAGTGGGATGAAATGCGGGTAGAGTGAACTCCTGTACAGTGGGCTGTAGCGGAGCACTCTGGAGTCGTGGACCGACCACGTAAATGTCAGCCGCCAGGGGCAATTCAGGGTTCAGTATCGTGCCCAAGGACAAGGACACTTCGACATGCAGCCTGGGGGGACCGGGATTGAACTGCCGACCTTCCGATTAACGGCCAACCCGCTCTACTCGCTCCTGAGCCACAGCTGCCCCGACACGTAGGTGTCAATGAAGCGGCCCTGATGGTCACAGATGACCTTGTGGCAGGATGATGGATGGAAACAGTTTCTTGTTCCTGTAGCACTGACCATCAGGTTCGCTCGGTGGCTTGATGTAGACATGGCAGCCGTCGATTGCTCCAGCTGCTTTAAAAAAGGCTCTGTGTCGTGCCAGCCCTGAAAACCCACGGGATATCGGTTGTAACTCATCCTGGGTCTTCGATAGGTGGATGACCTTGTGGCGAATGGCCACCACCTCCTCAGTGACTCTGTGGACGATGCAGTGGACAGTGGATCGAGGCATTGCAAACTCTCTGGAGACCACCCTGTATGATGCCCCACTTGCCAGCCAGAAGAGAAACACCAGCATCTCAATCGTGGCACCCCATCTGTGTCTCCGTTCCTGGTTTAGGAGGCCTGAACTATCTCGTTGTACTGATAAGTTGCACACAGTTAAATTGGAATTTTCAAGTACTTCCAACATTTCAAGAACCAACAAGAGCAGATAAGAGACGTTTCAAAAAGAAAGAGAATACATCTGATGAATAAATTACTTGAGAGGTTAAAACATGAAAAAAGTGTTTTTACCTCAAGGAGTTGATATCTTATTTCTTCAAGCCTGACAGCTACGTGCTTATCAACGATGTTGTACACTGGTGAGGGAGTAGCCTATCCACATGTAGCTGTCACACAACTGTCTCCATTATGGCAAGACGCTGCTTTTTATGCCGCTCAGCATCACCAACAACGCTGTAAAAAGTGGTGTTGTCTTAAATGATGATGATCTCCAGTGAGTTTTACCAAAGGATAGAGCAGTGGCTGTGTGGTTGTCCTGCATACGGGAGATCTGGGTTTAAATCCTGATCAGGGCAAACATTTAGTAACGGTCCCCAAGCTTTCGCTGCGATTGTACCCAGCGTGCCCATTCTGTAGCACCGATTATCACGCTATTTGTTTGGGAAGCCTAAAGTAAAACCCAAGTATGAACTTCGGTAGTATTTTATCACCCTTACAATTCACTAATTATGTAATTAAATTGAATACACATTTTCAAAAAAGTATTGTGTCTGTAAATTGCATGTAATCAACTATTGCTTGTAACTAAATCAAGTTAGCAAGCAAGTCAACAACGAGCAACTGAAATCAACATGTTTAAAACAAGTGTAGAAGAAAATGTTAATCTATTAAAGAGGTGGTATTATGGTTTTTGGCTTTTTCCCTCTCCTTTATTGAGTTATATATCTTTTTTTGTGCATGTAAAAGGAGTGTAAAGGGAGTTCCCATCTCCCACAGAAAACACTGCTCTGAGCTGCCTGAAAACAGCTTGTTTGTAGTCCAGCCTTTACTTCTCTTTCTTGTGACATCACAATGAAAATAGGTGTCATAATGCTCGCTGAGCTGACCAAAAAGCCCTCAAAAACACCGGTGGAAAAACACTGAGCTCCAGCACACCTCTCCTCTCCCTTCCAAACACTAGCTACTCTCCAAGCAGTCAGTGGACATAAAGTTGTTACTGTGATGTAGAGACAGAGCTCAGTTAAAACTTTATGGATGAAAGATACTTTTGTTACAGATTAATAACTTCTCTGCTTCTGATTTGCCATTACTGGCCTTTCGCTGACTCGCCCTTCTGATTGGCTAGTAGTCCTTAACTAGGAACTGCGCATGTGCAACTCCCAACAAAGATCATGTAGAGACAAGATGTATCACTCCATAGCTAAAACGAAGCCTTCAGCACACAGCGTGAAAAGAGGAGCTGCAGCAATGTGCAGTATGACAGAAAATATGGTGTTTTTTGAAAATGAAACCATGTAAACCTGTTCTGGTACAATCCCTGAATAAGATTTTGAACCTGAAAATGAGCACAATACCACCTCTTTAACCTAATAAAAACCACCACAGTTATACAAATATTTACCTTTTGGAGGACAATGCAACTTATATAACAGAGTTTTGGTCATTTGAATTAATGTCATTCAACCTGCGCTACCATGTCATGTGACTCGGGGTGTGTTCACAATTATTTTAACATTATTTTGTGGTTGCTTGGTTATGTTGCGGACATAACAAAGCAAGCACAACATAATGTTAAAATAATTGCCCTGCATAACAAGAGTTTCCAGCACATTTGACTTTTCCCCTAATTTTCCATGTGTTTTTTACAACTCAAAAATCGGTCAGCTGTTTTCCAGGACGCATGGGAATCCTGAAGACTAAACTGCACTCCAACCTTAGTTATCCACAGTATTTCTTCAGTAAAGAAAACACTGTACTTATTCAAACAACAAGTTATTTATTTAGCCTTGCACTGCACACGACCTGGGACTGTCTTCAAACAACTGTGTGAAGATATTACCAACAGGACAGGCTCAATACTTCTGCCGACTGGGTGTACACAATGGAATGAAAGACTATTAAAAATATTTACACAATACTCACAGGTATTGTGTTAGAAATATTGTATTGTAGTGTACACATGTTAGTTGATTATATGCAAGGGATAGACAATATTTTTTAGAAAATGTATATTTCTATATTTCATTTAATTATATAATTAGTAAATAGTAAGGGTGATAAAATACTACTAAAGTGCATCCTTTAGGCTTCCCAAACAACTACAGAATGGGCACGCTGGGTACAATCGCAGCAAAAGCCTGAGGACTGCCCAGTTGTTGTCAAAGGAGGGACAGGCACTTCTTTAATTGTTGGTGGTTGTTTCTGAGCCATTGTGCTGAAGTTATTGTTTAATTGAGTATTGAGCTTGTGCGAGGAGAGGGGCTGTGTAACGTGTGCATGAGCAGTGATTGACACAGAGTTAGAGATGTTCCTGACTGATTGTTTTGACCACATGGCATTAGGAGCATTGGTAGGAGCCAGAGGATCCTGACAGATTATCCGTTTAATGTAGCCTACTACTGGCTGGATATAGTGAGTTTTGGCAAGTAGGACAAAAAGTTATGTTTCTTCTGATACATCCCACATATACCCACTAAATTTCTAGATATTAAGGTTAATCTAGTATTTAAGTGTTCCCTGTGTGTGCACATCTAATCTAGTCCCTCTCTCATCATTTGAAAAAAACACTCATTTCTTTGAGCAGTTCTTCAATTATCTCACCCTTTGCATCTGTTCTTATTCTTTATTGCCTTATGATCATTCATCTCTTTAATTTGTATAAACCAACTCAAATCTACTTTCCTACAAGGATTGTAATAATTACATATTCTCCCTCACTTGTCCATATACTATAAAGTTACAGTCTCATTTCCAACACTCACGTCTCTAAATGTAAAGTCTTCTGATAAATATCGCACATCCATCTCACCTGACAGAAATACATCTGAGTATTGTGTTTCAAGTTCACAAATGACATCTACATACTTTTTGAATTCCTGTCCTTCTAGCATGCCAATGTAGCATGAGGCCCATTATTAGTACCATCAAATCCATGATTGCTCCCGGCTTCTTTGAATAGTCAGATCATTCCTCGCCTTCTACCATGTCAGCCATGAACACAACTGTTAAGTAAACATCTTCCTGTGAAATATAGTAAAGTAAAATTATAAGTAACAAAAGTGAAATTAACCAAAGCAGAAACACCTAAAAATTTAATGTTTTATTTGTTCAAGGTTTCATATCTGTGTGGAATTTACATGCAATATTGGCATCTGAGGACAATCATTGTTGTGTATAAATACAGTCCTTGAATAAATGTTGTTACATTCTAACTCAGTATCAGGTAGCTCCACTGACCAAACTACCAAACTGTATCAAATCGTACTTAAACACAGCCTCCAACTGGTGAGTTGCAACATTAAAATACCGCTTGTATGTTACAACTAGACACTCTAAAAATGACATATAATACAGATGTTCCTTTAGGCACTAATTATAGTATGCACTACCAGCACTTGAGTTTTTATTGCTTGTAGTTTACATAAACCTCCAACACATCAAATTGGGAATATCAGTCTAAATAACTGACAAAATATAATTTTGTTTACAGAACTGTGTAGTCATCTCCAATTTGCATTTGTGTGTCACCTCTAAAACCAAAAACAACAATTTTATCAAGTTGATAAAACTACAAAATACACACAAAAAAAACACCATTAGTGAGAGGGTTTCTCAGCTTAAGCATAGGGCTGGGCAACAAAATAATAATAATCATCACCATATAATTTTCCTCAATAATAATATAACAAATGTTCAATAAATATTCAATAATTGTTTGATTTAATTAATTTGAATTTAAAACAAATACACTCTTAATTAAAAACATATTTCTTTTGTTGAGAAAAATGATTTTACTTAATCTTACTCATGTATATTTGTTGAAAGAAATGTCATAATTGTTTTGAATGTTGTACCTCAAATGTGTTAAGCGATCCACTGATTGGCAAGTGTTTTTCATGTTCTGAATATAAAGATTAGTTTAAAATCACAATTTACTCTCTGGTTTCTTCAACCCTCACTCGGGATCAAAAATCTTCTTGAAACTTTAAAGGAATAATGACTTGACATTTATCGGGATAATTATCAATATTGAGTGATATTAAAAGTGTAAATCCTAATAACATTTTTACAACAAACTGCCCAGCCCAACTTCAACGTCAGATAGATTACAATCCACTAATGCATGAGGTAGTGTATGAAAATTGTAAATAAAAATAAAAAAATATTAGAAAGAATATGTTTAAAGAAAAACAGTCAGACAGTTAGAATTGAGTAATATTTAAGATGAAGGGAAAAAACAGGTTAGAACAAACTCCTTTCACTATAAACTTCTTTATACTAATATATCGTGACCTCTTCTCAATAGGAAATTGTATACATACAGCTACAGAGATGTAGCTATTGTAAAAGTGTATTTCATTCAGTAGGTGAAAACATACTTTTGGATCATAATTATTGCTACACAGTTCAACATCATGTCCTTTTTCTCTGAGATACTGTATATTTCCTCCAAATACCAAGCACATGTTCTTAATTTCTGGTACCTGACAATGTTCTCAAAGAAGTATAGTATAACAGAATTTCTGAACATATATAGCAACATATGTAATCAGTACTAAGAGACTGAATGGAGAGGGACGGTCGGGTACCACTGCTATTTTTCACTTCTTCTCACCACTGTGGACTCTTTTCATGTGGACTGTCAACTGACCACTTTGCCTGAAAGCTTTCCCACATGTTGTGCAAGTATACGGCTTCTCACCTGTGTGGGCTCCTCTCATGTGATGTTCCAACTGATTGTTAACTTTGAATTTTTCCCCACATGTTTTGCATGAATATGGCATCTCACCTGTGTGGATTCTCATATGATTTGACAAGGTTGATAATTGACGGAATCTTTTCCCGCAGGTCTTGCAAAGGTAAGGCTTCTCGTCTGTGTGGGATATCATGTGGGCTTTGAGGCTGCAGCCATATCTAAAATCTTTCCCACATGTTGTGCATGAATACGGCTTTTCACCTGTGTGGCTTCTCATGTGTCTCTGCAAATTTGACTTAGACTTACAACCTCTTCCACATATATCACAATGTAAAGCCTTTTCACCTGTGTAAGGATTATGGCGAATCTCTGACCTGGTAGAGTTGTATACATTGTTACTGCGACGGCTGCTTTTGTGATGTCTTTTCTTTGATTCTGGTTTGGCATCTCTAGTTGAGTCTTCATTCTTGCCTCTTGCCTGATCTTGACTCTCAGCTACATGAGAGCTGTGAGAGAGGAGCTGGTGGTCTCTGTTTGGTTCTGGTTTCTGATCTTGTCTCTCAGCTACATGAGAGCTGTGAGAGAGGAGCTGGTGGTCTCTGTTTGGTTCTGGTTCACTGTGGTCACTTTCCTCATAAGCAGGAATCCACATAAAGACATCAGTCTCCTGCTTCAGTACGAGCTGCTCTCCCTCCTGACTGCTGCAGAGTTCCTCCTGTTCCTCTTTAATCTGTGGAGGCTCTGGGTCCTCCTGGTCCAGACTGGAGTTCCTCTCCTGAACACAGAGCTGCTGGTCAACGAGAACCTCCTCTTCCTTACAGACATGTTGCTGTGGGATCTCTGGGGGGACAGAGAACAAAAAGAACATGATACTACTGTGATGATAAAGATAACCTACATGATAACTATAAATAAATGCGTGCAAAAGTTTTACACAACTCCTCCACTGTTGGAGGAAAATACATTGTATATAATAAGCTCATACGATTTGTTTTAACAAGCAAAGTCGCTAACGTTATAGCTTTACAGATGTTTCTGGTGAGAACTGAAATACTGTTTACATGTTAACAATTGTTCAATTACAATTTGTACACTTCCATTAACGTCATATATTTTAACCGTTGCGATTAAATATTATTAATCACATTTTACACACCTGCCCATTGTAACCTTTTGTCGGTTTTCGAATCGGTATCCAGCAGCCTCCGCAGACGCTCGATCTCTTCCTCGTACTGGAGGACGATAGTTTTCCCAAAAACTCTGAATATTTCTTCAGCTGCAGCAGTTAGTCGCTCGTTGACAAACTCTTTCAAATACTCAACTGAAGACATTTTTGCTTAATTACAAATGCAACAATAAATTGTGCTTCGACTACAATGGCTACGTTTTCCAAATACTTCGTGCATGCACGCCAAGCGATTGTGTTGGTTACTTCTTCTTGCCGGCAGTGTAGACGCTGCTAAGCGCATTACTGCCCTCCACAGGTCAAAGTTACAACTAAATTCTCACATAGAATCCATATACTGCACTGTAAAAATGACAACATGAAATTGCTCATCTTAATCAGATATTTGATTAAACTGAACAAAACATACTTTGTTAAAATAGTTTCTTCAACTAACTTTATTACATTTCTTGTATAAAGTTGGTCTCAATGCAAAATTTATGGTGGCACATGGTGGTGTTGGACATACCAGGACAGCTTTCCTGTTTTCTTCAAGAGAACCTGAAGTCAAAAAGGTGAGTTGAGTGAGTTGTTTGAATATGAATATAGTATTGAAAGTCTGGCTTTGCAGTAGTCACATTTAATTCTTTTGTTTAATCATGTGCTTGATGCTACACTGTAGCTTGCTTGCTAACTAAGAAGTCAGCTAATGTTAGCATGGTAAACAATGGTTTGATAAATTCCATGTCTATATGGACTGCAGAGTCGCTATGCATGGTTCAGAAGTGCATTGGGCGCGTCAACAACAAAACAGTTAATTGTCCGAGCTCAGAACTTTGAACCACTATCCATTTATGTATTACGTCAAAATAAATACTAACTACCGTAATTTATTTATGGCCATATAACGTTACCCTACAGGGTTTCCCATATTTGTATTTAAGTGTGCCCCACCCACCATGTCATTTTGTCAAGGCATTTGCTAGTTATGTTACACACTCTTTAGAATTGATTAGGTACACAGACAAAACTAATACAATACATTGGCTCTGCATTAAAACCTCTTTGATAGGTATTGTGGTGGCAAGTTTATTGAATCTGTTTGACAGATTCAATTATTTTAATGGTCAATTTGAAGGCTGTTTATGGTGCTAGTTAACCATGGGGTTATACTGAGGTCTTAACATTTTGTCAACTGTTACATTCAATGTTGACCCTGTATATTCCCCCCATAATATATAACTAATTTGTTTGTCTCCAAATGCTAAATTCTTACAGCTGTTGTCCTGTGAAGCTGGTGCTGCTCCGTGGTCAGTCTCACCGGGAAAGGTGTGCCGAGGTTCCACCAACCACAACCCTCTCGTGTGCTAGATAGGTATGTTCACAAGCAGAGTTGCTATGTTTATTTTCAATTTTCGGAGGCAAGGCTGTGAATTTTCCAGAACACACACACACGACAGCTTTGCAGACTGCAAGCTGATGTACACAAGTGTAATGAGAAACAGACTTTGTTGACTTCAGGGAATATCTCCTTGCAGTCCGCGATCCAGTAGCCAGTGAGTGCGAGAGAGATGGTAAATACAGTGCATGGGAACGCGCAACACACTAAAGAAGGTAAGGTGTTTGTTTTGCTGCAGAGTTTCAATTTCAAGTCACAATTTAAGGAAATACAGTATATACACAGCCAGGCAGTGTGGTTGTGCACAGTACACTGTGTAGAATACTTTGTTGTATAGATCCTTTAAAAGTAAGTTAACTAGTTTGCCTTTTATTTCTCATTGTCCTTGCAGTTATCCTGTGTGTGGGTGTCAAGTGTTTTTTCTAACTGTGAAGTGTCCACACTTGAAAGGACCAGACTTCGGATTTCACTCAGAAAAGATTTATTTTGACCAGTTGAACAGGTACCGGTGAATCAGCATCAGGTGAAAAACCTTTAAATACAAAAACTAAAAAGCATTTTTAATAAACAACATTTCCCCCAATACAGGTAAGGTTAAGTATTTCAACAAGGTAGAAAGTATGTATATTTAGATTAGGTAAAAGTATTTAACAAATGTTCAAAAATTTTAATAAATGTTTTAAGGAATATCCTTTACATTTTAAGAACAATTTATGCATTTTATCAATTTTAGTTTAGCTTTAACAAAAGGATTTTGGGTTCCCATTTAAGTATTAATCTACACAAATTAGGTAGGAAACCCACACTTTAACCATATAAATTTAAGCATTTGGGTCTCATCAGTTTACTATCACTTTAAGCCACGCAGTGACATTTTTAAGCTTTACCCACAACATTAACACATTTAGCCCATTAAATACATTTCTACACCCAAACAGACAAAGATCCAAAACGAGAGTCCATGTGAGCTTACCGATAGCCTGTCACAATCAAAAGTCCCAGTTCCTCACATTGGATGCGTTTGTACTTCTGCCGTCCTCTCAGTCCGTCGCGCACCAGCCAAATGACTGTATTGCGTGTATTTAAAATCCGCCGATTGAACTGGGCGCGAGCTTCAATTCACCTGGTCGAGCGTGCGCCAGGGCGCGCACAGTCACATGAAATTAACACAATTAACACTGAAATTGCTGAAAATAAAACCTTTGCCTTTGACACTTATGTTATATATTGACGCTATATCATTGACCAGCCATCAAATGACTTTAATGAGGTAGAGGCAAAAAGTGGTTCAATTAACAATGGTGGGGAAGAGTATGTAGAAGCTGAGACTGTGGAACATAAAATTGCATGTTTTTTTGATGGTGATGAATGTTGAAATTGGTCGTCAGATGTACATGTACACTATTTTAAATGCCAGTTTTAAAAGTTTACACTGTTGAAAATAAACATGGAAATTGAAGTGGCTTTGTTTGTGGAAATTGGTGTTTTTTTTCAAAACTTAGGAATTTGAGATAGCCTCAAAATTCAAATATTGAGAGAAGTAAGTTGCCTTTTATAGTGTGTTTGATACAATCCTGTGTCATACAGAAACTGCAGAACTGCCTTGGAGATGAATTTGTGTTTCTCACTGTGTCCAAACAAAGATGCAACAAAAAAAGCCTTAACTCCAAGTCCTGCCAATCTAACAAAGTGTACTTTTCTTTCTGCCCTATACTTTCTACTTTATAGGAAAACAAGACCTACTGTCTCAAGACTCACACATTCACACAGAGGTGGAAAGATAGTCTATTTGAGTAAAAGTACTATTACTTTGATAAGCTTTGGTTTGTCCAAGCTAATGTTTCTATGTAATTTAAATGAATGTGGATGTTTATGATCAACATCTATAAAACCCCTTTTTGTGAACAATTATGTGTCTTGTGACCATACCACCCTGGACTTGCCTGAATGTTGTACTTGGATGGGAGACAGTATTAGGTATGAATTTAAAACAATATTGCCAAAGTAACAAATAAATTACAAAAGAACAATTAATTTCATCCAGTTAATTAAATAAAGTAAATAAAACTCTGTGTGTGTACACACACACACACACACACACAGTGGATAGAAAAAGTCTACACACCCCTGTTAAAATGCCAGGTTCTTATGATGTAAAATAATGAGACAAAGAGAAATTATGTCAGAACCTTTTCATATATAACAGTTCAATAGAAAAACAAACTGAAATCTTCAAAGGGGAAAAATTAAAAATAAAAACCTTACAATAACCCACAGACAACACACAACATTTGACACAAAGACTGAAGACAACTGAGGACAATATATACACGGGTAAACGAGCAGGGAAGGAAGCACAGCTGAAATACATCAGGTAATCAACCACAGGAACAAAGCTAGACAAGGAAACCAGGTACAGAAGATTACCAAAATAAAACAGGAAGTAAAGTTCACAGGAACACACAAGGACAGATCTACCAAAGTAAAACACAAAACATGAAAAGACAGCAAAATCAGGGCACGGACAGAGACGGAACCAAACAGGAGGCAAGATTATATTAAAACATGGAGATGTAAGACTAAGGACTAAGACACAGACCATAATGATAAAACACAGAAGTACGCAGATCAGAAAAACACTAACATGAACGAAAGCACAGGACTAAGGAAATAATGGCAAAAACCAGAAACCCACAGGGAAAAAATACAACTCATAACAATTTTAGTGCAGGCTGTGAAAAGGAACATCTCTGAGACACTGAAACACAAAACAATTAACTTAGTTTCCATCTATCTCTGCGTACGTCTTCACTTGTAAACCAAACTCCGATGTCAGTCTCTCATGGCCCTAATGCTGCCTCTGAACTGTGGTCCTCAAAAGGACCTGCATTTCCACTGTACTATGCAGTCCTGTCTTCCTCAACCCCCTCGCACCATGTTACTGCTCGTCTCTCTCGGGGTAACAAATGGGTCAAGGACAGGGCAGAGTACTTCCACCTGTTAACTGACCCTGACTGCTCTACTGACTTACATTGGGGAAAAAAACATTAGAAAACACCATAATATCACCATAATATTTTAAATAGTAAAAAGGGCAGAAAAAGGTTGAATACAAGCATAAATGTCAGTACAGAACTAGCTTTCTTGTTTCCAGAAATGTCTAACATATTTAAAGTGAATTCAACACAGAATTTGTCAAGTGCAACTATGAAAGAAGACTCACCAACATACCTGCAGTGGAAGCTCTCCAGGCTACACAAAAAGTATATGAATGAAAGAGAATTCTGGTCAAGGGACTGTATTAAACACAGCAAAAATGTCCAGATTTGGGAAGACACAATCCAGGCTCTCCCACTAGAGGTGGCAGCTATAAAAGAGAGGGAGAGACAACTAATAAACCAATTAAAGCCCTCTTCCAGTGTATTTTGACATTTCTATGATATTTCATATTTTCAGTCATTTCCTTACAATGTTGATTACCCACACAGTTTGCCAAATATTTTTTGACAAATAGCTTAATTCTGTGCTCAAAGTTGCAAAAATTGCTTAGTTGTTAAAGTGGGGTTGTGACCTATGGTTGTGACGTATGACCATAGTAATTCCATAAGTCATACGTCATTCTCCAAGCTTGCGCAGGCGCACAGTCACGGCTCGTTAAAAAAGCTGTCACGCCTCGTTAAGTCAGAGCGTCAAACCGATAAACATCGTTGTGAGCTAGCTAACAAATTTATCATGTCATTTACTTAGAACTCACAGTAGGTATGTCTCTCTGTGTCTGATTGCTGGTTTGCCTTTCTAGTTTAGTGAGCTAATTTAACTAAGTTGTAGTTTGCCAGGTGTAGTTAGCTAGCATAGTTATTGCAGAAAGTTAGCTAACAGAGGGTCTTCATTTTATTTTTTAGTTTCCTCCTCTTGGTTTAGTGTGCTGTTCATTTTTATCATGGCATTTGTGCGTGCGGTGTTGGAGGACAGATGGCAGAAAATACGTCGCACTTTCACCTGCAACCGTCTTATATACAGTCATATATAACATGCATTTTACTGACGGCCGTTTTACCAATGCATCGGTGGAGGCACCCACCCACCCCCGCGGTAAAGTAAGCGCACCATAACAAGTAGTGGGAGTTATTGTGTGCAGTGTGTGACAGAACCATCGACTGTATGATTGATAACAGCTGATACGTGCACATTAGTTTTTAATATGGGTAAGCAATAGCTACTCCTGCCCGACAGTAAAGTGTAACATTACTAAACTTTATGGTGTAGTGATGTTAACACAGCATATTGTTATCGAAGACTCCAGCCGGTCAGTTTTTGGTTGTCATAGTA
This sequence comes from Micropterus dolomieu, assembly GCF_021292245.1. Classification (NCBI taxonomy): domain Eukaryota; kingdom Metazoa; phylum Chordata; class Actinopteri; order Centrarchiformes; family Centrarchidae; genus Micropterus; species Micropterus dolomieu. The sequence continues at coordinate 14,482,089 of NC_060170.1, forward strand.
ATGTATTACATCCGACTATTAACCACACCCCCATTCTCTGTTTGAGAAAGAACGTTCACCAAAAACGGCAGTTAAAACTGGCTGGAAGGGCTTTAAAGACCAGTGCTGATAACATTGAGAAACTTGTCCTGGAAAAGGCTGCCTTGGAAGAATCTTTTCAGATCAAGGAGAATAAAAGTAAAGCAATTCAGGCAAGACTCGAGTTGCAGCTACATAATAACAAGGAAGACTATGAGAAAACATTGGCAGAACTTAAACACGAGCATGAACAAAATAAAACAATCATGCAAGCTGGCTTTGAGCACAGGCTGCAGCAAGAGTGAGAAGAAACAGACACTCGTTTTAAAGAACTAGAACAGGTACATCAGCGTAAGGTGAAAAAAATAAATACCCAGTACCATGAGATGGAGGAGAAGCACAAAATGGTAGTGAAGAACTTACAAAACATATTATCAGAAAAAGAAGAAGAACAAAGAAGACATTATGAAGAAGAAGAAATAAGAAAGGAAGAAACAAGATGTCAAAATGTTCGCCAACGCAAAAGCCTCGAATTGAAGGTAGAGGCGTTAAAAAGGAGGATTACAGAGCTGAAATATAAAGATCTAACTCCAAAGGTGTTGGCATTAGAGAACACTGTAAAAGCAAAAAACAAAGTCATTGGAAACAAAAATGTGGAGATAGTTGCCTTAAAAAAGCACAAATGTGAAGTACAAGAGTGTTGGTCCAGAGAACAAGACACCAATGCTATTTTACTTGTGAAGTATAATGGAATTAAGAACAACTACCAGACGATAAAAAAAAAAAAGAGGCCCAGCTTCAAACAACAACAGAAGAGCTAAATAAGGCCCACCAAGAGATTGCCAACCTGATGGAAACTGTCAACCATTTAAAATATAAAGTGAAGGCCAGTGAGCCAAACCTCAATAAGCTGAGGGCTGAGGTCAGCAACCTGGAAACATCAGCAGCGTTTTAAGGCTGATTTACTGTCGTGCATGTCTGTGATCACTGAGCCCCAGAAATTAAAAAGAAGAATCATCAATCTCAAAAAACGCTCCATAGACAATGATGTGCAAGTAGGGATGGATCAAGAAACTGAGTCTACGTATCAACGTGAAATTGTCTCAGGAACAAGTTGGACTGTTGTTGGAGGAGCCAGCAGAATGACTCCAGGACAATGAAAAATGTGCAGCAGCGGCTTCAGAATAATATTGAGCATTTAGACCACACCAAGTCAAGCTACATCAAGTTATTAAATCAAAAGATCGTAGAGGTGCACGACTTAAGAAAACAGGTAAAGGAAAAAAACAGGCTCAAGAGAGGGTAAAATCGTGGATTACTAAGAAAGTCCTTCGAACTCCCCAAGCCGTGACAGAGTGTGCAGAGGAAACACCATCCCTTGTTCCAGACGACTGGCAGCCACCAGGCCTCCCAGATGAAAATATCACATCACCTGTGCAATCCTGTACAGATGATCGCTGTATCATACATGTGAAATGGTTTGTGGATGATGGTTTCCCACCAGTTGACTCATAAAACTCAACACTAATATTGTAAACTACCTTTTGATGGTCACAGCCATGGCCACACAGCCATCTTAAAAAGTGGTAATCTCTCGCACTCACACTTTATTTTCTTTGACTTATTTGGCTTTGGCTTGACCTCTGAGATGTTGTCCTTATTGTGGATTCCTCTGATCCAATTATTGCATAATAGGAAAAAATTTGCAGATCATGCCTGACTCAAAAGGACCAGTCCGAAACATCCGTGTCAAGATGAAGACAAGCACGCTGGAGTGAGCCATTACGAAGTTCTGCCTCTTGGAGGAGCCAATGCCAGGATTGAAATAAGACTGAATAAGATAAAGATAATGTGTTTTGAATAAATATGAATATAAATACAAATATAAATAAATATATTTATATATACATAAATATATTTATATATACATAAATATGTATATTTGTCTGTAAGAAATCTATAAGACAAGTTAATGGTTTGTTATAAAGAACATAATAGCTACACCGATAATTGATATGCTTATTAGCATAGTCTCTGAAACTCTTGCTCCAGTCCATGTTGCCAAGCTGGTCGGCAACATATACAGCTGAACCGAAGCTGCTTACGAGCTTCTCATTGGCCCGCCCATCTCTGCTTCTGATTGGCTAGTAGTCCTTAACTAGGAACCGCGCATGTGCAACTCCCAACAAAGATCATTTAGAGACAAGATGTATTACTCCATAGCTAAAACGAAGCGTTCTACACACAGGGTGAAAAGAGGAGCTGCAGCAATGTGCAGGACAACAAAAAATGTCAACCTGTTCTGGTACAACCCCTAAATAAGATTATGAACCTGAAAATTAGCATAATACCACCTCTTTAACACCTTCACCTTCTCCAGTAGAGACCCATAAATTTACAGCCCTGTATTAGGTAACGTTCTTTTTAAAAACAAATACAATATATTAAGTCTTAGAGGCAGAAATTACGAATCCCCATGTATTCCCCCACTACTGTACAGACACTAACACTCTTGGAATCTGTTTTGTTTTTTTTTAAACTCTACGTCATGCCCTCTTTTCCAGATGATCAACAAAGAGTCCTTTGGTTTCTATAAAACACACTAGTCACAACTTTACAAAGAACTGCCGTGAGCGTTATAGGACAATCTGAACTAGGGTCAGATGCTTCTTTGCCTTGGTTCAAGAAAAGGACCACAACTGCATGTTTCCATTCCTTGGGCAAATAACCCTCTGCCCACACAGTATTAAATAAAGCTAAGGCTTCATCAAGTACAATATCATCCAGATGTTTAAATAACTCATAAGACAATCTCTCCCCGGGGTCGTATTTGCCCCAGACATAACTGCATCCTTCAACTCTTTCATATACCCCTGACATTCTACGTATAGCTGACCACATATGCCTTACTGGAGTCTCAGGGCTTAGCATACAAAATATCTTCCTCCAACTATTTCTCTTTGTATCTTTCATAACTCTTCTTGCTACTACCCTTAACCACTTGTACTCCATTGCATTAACAAATATTGTATGAATATGTATCTATAACATCCCATTCACCAACTCTATATGTGTAGCTACATTGAACAAAATTATAAACGCAACACTTTTGTTTTTGCCCCCATTCATCATGAGCTGAACTCAAAGATCTAAGACTTACTCTATGTACACAAAAGGGCCTATTTCTCTCAAATATTGTTCCAAATCTGTGTTAGTGAGCACTTCTCCTTTGCTGAGATCCATCCACCTCTCAGGTGTGGCATATCAAGATGCTGATCAGACAGCATGGGTATTGCACAGGTGTGCCTTAGGCTGGTCACAATAAAAGGCCACTCTGTTCAGATCTACTCATGAGACTTGGTTAAAGCTAGATTTTGGTTGTCTATATTTTGTTTACTTCTGCTGGATGTCTCACTGTTGCTCTGACAGTGCAGAAGCTGATGCCATTTTATGTGTTCAATAAAAGCAGCAAGTACTGTACATCTACCTGGCTTTGGTACTCTTTTCTACTATTTTAACTGATTTTTTGTTACTTCTCAAGTAATGATTTTGCACAAACAACAAATAAACAGCAGTGAAAGAACTATTCAGATAATTCAAGCAGAAATTCCAGTTTAATTCATGACGTATCATGTTGTTCTTTACATACATGTTTGCAGATCTTACAAAGTGACTGCTTCTCTCTTGTGTGGGTCTTCATGTGGAATTTACTGTAAAATAACAGAAGCAAAATATATATTTAAAGTATGAAAAGTCAAATTGCTCAGGGAGACATTGGTGATGTCACAGTGGGAATCGTACCCAGGTCTCCCACACCAAAGGTACATGTCTTTTCCAATGTGAATGGCATATTAGCCTATAGACATCCGGTGAGGGGCGTCCTCCAAGCTTTCAGGCCTCAATGCTCATAACGATTGTGCTGTAAAGATGTACAGTTGATATCAGCAGTAGACATATAATTAGACCCGATGTTGAAAGACTCACTGGTGCAAGTTGGCCCACAGAAAGCACTCTAGTCATAGTTATACAAAGCGCCCTATGGTGAGCTATCAAACAACAATCTGTAACAAAGACAGAAAAAGAGATGATTGTTAGAATTTTAGACGTTTTCTCAGATATAAACAGAGTATGTGCCAATGGCTTTTGATTAGAAACAAATGTAACTGGTAACTATGCAATTTCATAAACCCTCAACAACGTTGTTAAAATTTGCATGCACAGATTTCCCTACACTTTGCTCAACCTGAGAGAAAATGTCATTTATCATTATGTTGATTAACTGCGGGCAATAGCTAGAAGGATCTGAGGTGTATTTTCCTGGTTTTGGAATGGGTCTAATTATTGTTTCCAGACTTAAGGAAGTTGACCAGAATCTCAAAATCTATTTAACAGTCTTAACATTATGCCCAGTGTATAATATGGCATGTATGCCAACATTTTATAACATACACCATCTTTCCCAGGAGTGATCTGGCGAGCGCTAGTAATTGGTCTTCTTAGCTCAAAGATACTGAAAGGCAAGTCGAACAGATCTCCTGACCTATTTTGGGATTCTCCATTAAGATTCTGTTTTTACACTGCTTAGCCTCCTTTGTAAGAATATATGAACTATGAAATATGAAATGTTTGTGGTAGAAGTTCGGCCTTTTCTAAATTGTTGACAGTGATTCTGTAACCCCTGTTCAACACTGGTATCTCATAATTCCTTCTAATCCCCTCCATTCTTCTGTTCATGCCCCAGACGTCAGACCGCTGTGCATCCCTTCCTCCAAAATGTGCTTTTTTGTCAGTAAGAACTTGCTTTTATATTCATCCCTAAATCTTTATAAAATCTTTCTTAATTTTCTATTGTATACTTATTGTAATACATTCTGATCACTTTTATTAATCTTTATTATTTTTTACTATGATTTGCCTGTTATTCTGATTGCTCTTATTAGTATGATGTTGATATGGTTCATGAAAATAATAATAAATAATGTCTTACAGTACTATAGTTTTGTTAGTTATTGCACTAGCAGTGTTAGGGGTAGGCTATTGATGAAAGCGTGATCACTGAAATGGAGGAAGATGGGACAACACTACATCTCCCAACTCTCCTTGCAGGTTGCTCCCGCCAACCATCTTAACTGTGTCACATCCAGCGGAGGTAAGCAACGGACATCAAAAATGCTCTGTGAAAAACATGTTGGATTGGAAAGCTCAAACCCATTAAGAAATGGTGATTGCTCTTATTTTTTTAAGTTGAATAAGCATATGACATTCTATGGATGGCGGGAATCCATATCAGACTGTGGAAAACCCTCAGACCGGACCAGCGGCCTAATGGACCCTCTCTCTCACACCATGAATTTTACAATAGGTGAATTGTGGCCCTTTTGATGCAATGTTATTATCGTCAATGAGACGCTGACTCCAGTACAGTTTAAATCAACTCAAGTCTAGTGAAAATTTCAAATACAAATACATGTGTATCTGAGCCGGTATCAGGGAGCAAACTTATCAAACTCTGTATGACATTAATTGATATATTCTGTCTCGCTCCTCCTCCACATAATCAATATTAAAACAATTGTGTAATTACCCTACAACACTTATAAAGAAATACAGATTGAAATGCAACATTGATCAATAAAACAAAAGTATTGTATAGCATAAAACAATCACACAGTAGGTTAACATCAACGCAGGCACTTGCTGTGTCACGTGATGACCTTCTTAGCCAATTTCATTCTAACTCATTACCACTAGTTTTACACTTCTTGGAATTCATGGTCAATAAACCTTATTTATATGAAATTATACCTACTTATTGAGTTAAAAAAAAAGGAAAGGACAATTTTAATTATTTATTATTTTGACTATAGTTAAGATCAAAGGAATATATGCTGATTGACTACCAGAGACTGGTATATGGTATATACAAAGTTTAGTCATGGTACTATTTTGAAACCATTTTCTTATTTTTAGCAGAATCAGACTCAGAAATGTCCTAACGACAAAAGGTTTGTCATGTGCATGACTTGCTGGTCTTGTATCCAGATAATCAAATCAAATTACCTTTAGGATGATATGGAACATCTTTAGGGGCAATGTAGTCGTGGCTTCTTTATCAAATCGGTTTACTTGAGCGAGAATCAACAGACCCAAGTATGCCTGCAGACCTGTTCTAACTCCTCAGACTTTACAAATCAGACTTTATAAACTTTCGTTGTTGTTATAAAAGGCAAAGCAAAGGTGTGACCAAGATGTACTGTAACTTTGAAGTTTTGTGTGTGTGTGCGTTCATCTGCTGGAAAACACATTAGTGTTGCCCATTGACCCACAACTGGGTAAAAATTGACCACAACTGTTTAAAAAATGTTTAAAAATAAATTTGAACAAAATACCCACAATTCAAGTAGTGATAATTTTGTTTATTTGCTAAGAGCATAGCATGGAACCATCCATGTTATTATGGTGCAATTAGCTGAAAGACAACCATATTTTCATTATAAAAACATTTTACAAAGGGGTCAAATTTGACCAGAGGAAAACTGGAAGGTTAGTCTTTCTTTATCAGGCCTATTCAAGGGTGTTAGTAACATTGTGTTAAAATCCCTAAGGGCCCCATTGTCATGAGCAGTATTATTTCTAAATTATGGACTTTTTTAAAATATTAAAGCTAGTGTAGGCAATTTTTTAGAAGCATTATATTCATTAAAGTTCCCTTTACAGAAACTCTTTCTTTAGTGGTGCTGGGTAAACTTTTTGTTTTCTTTTTGTCTGCAGCATGTAATTTGGCTAATTTCTTGCTTTTATGCATTTTGTGATTGGTTTAACTTTTTGTTTGGGGGGGGCTTTAGAGGTGACACACACTTACAAATTGTAGATGATGTACTACATGATGCTGTCAATTAAGAATCATTTTTAAACATGCGAGTTATTCAGACCAATTTTCCCAACTTTAAACCCACGTGATAATACTGTATACTATGATTAGTGCCAAAAGAAATGTCTGCACTTAATTGCTGTAGTCATAGTAAAGAATAGTTCTGTTCAATGAGTTTAAGTTAAAGTTTGATTTCATATTATTTTATAGTTTGATCAGTGGAAGTGTGTCATATTAAACAAGTATATTCAGTGGTGGAATGTAACAACATTTACTTCAATATTGTACAACATTGACTGTCCTCATATGGCTAAGACTGCATGTAAACTCCACACAAATTAGAAATCTTGAACACTTACAATAAAATGAATCAGGTTTTGATGGATTTGTTCTTTATTTTCATTTTATTGTACATATACTGTTACATATACTTGTACTTCACTACATTTCAGAGGCAAATATTGTCCTTTTTAGGCTACTACATTTACTTGACAACTACAGATTGCTGATTAAAATGTGACATACAATCTCGTCCATATCTTAATTTAAGTCTATTGAGCCCCATTTACATCTGTCCTTTTTCCTTATTGCCATATGAACATTCAGCTCCTTAATTTGTGTAAACATACTCAAATCTAGTTTCCTTTAAGGATTGAAAAGTTTTCCCTCACTTGTCCATATCTCTACTGTTACATATCCTTGCTCATTTTCTAAACTCACCTCTCTAAATGCAATATCTTCACTAATAAATGTTGCTTCAAATCATACTTAAATGTAAACTTCCAGCTGGTGAGTTGCAACATTAAAATACCTCTTGCATGTTGTAACTTGACACTCTAAAAATATCTTTAACCACGGCATTTCATTGCAGACGTTCCTTTAGGCACTAATTATAGTATGCACTACCAGCACTTGAGTTTTTATTGCTTGTAGTTTACATAAACCTCCAACACGTCAAATTGGGAATATCAGTCTAAATAACTGAAAATTTAAAAATATATTTTTGTTAACAGAACTGTGTAGTCAGCATCTCCAATTTGTGTTTGTGTGTCACCTCTAAAACCCTAAACAACAATTACATCAAGTTGATAAAACTACAAAGTACACCAAAAAATAAAATTAAATGACATGCTGCTGACAAAAAAGAAAAAAACTAGATGAGTGTTTCTCAGCTTCAACATAGGGCTGGGCAACAAAATAATGATAATTATCACAATATAATATTGTTCAATAATAATATAACAAATGTCCAATAAACATTCAATAAATGTTTGACTTAATTGAATTAAGAACAATTTAGCACTTAATTTTTCTATGAATATATTTATTTTGTTGAGGAAAAGAGACTTTCACTTAATTTTACTCATGTTATTTGTTGAAAAAAAAATGTCATAATTGTTTTGAATGTTGTTCCTCAAATTTGTTAAGTGATTGGCAAGTGTTTTTCATGTTCTGACTATTTACAGTCAGGTTTCTTCAACACTCACTCAGGAGCAAAATTCAGCCTTTAAACTTTAAAGAAATAATGATTTGACATTTATCGTGATAATTATCAATATCGAATGATATTAATTTTTTTATACAGATAACATTTTGGGCCATATTGCCCAGCCCTACTTCAACATCAGATAGATTACAATCCGCTAATGAGTGAGGTAACGAGTAAAAGTTGTAAAAAATATTAGTAAGAATGTATTTAAAGAAAAACAGTCAGTTTGGAACAAACTCCTTTCATTATAAACTTCTTTATACTAATATATCGTGACCTCTTGTCAATAGGAAATTGTATACATACAGCTACAGAGATGTAGCTATTGTAAAAGTGTATTTCATTCAGTAGGTGAAAACATACTTTTGGATCAAAATTATTGCTAGACACAATTCAACAGTTCAACATCATGTCCTTTTTCTGAGATACTGTATATTTCCTGCAAACAACAACCACATGCTCTTAATTTCTGGTACCAGACAATGTTCTTAAAGACCAGATATTACAAAAGATGATAAGTATAGTATAATATATAACATAATTTATGAACATATATAGCAACATATGTAATCAGTCCAAAGAGACTAAATGGAGGAGGGACAGTTGGATACCAATGCTATTTTTCACTTCTTCTCACCACTGTGGACTCTTTTCATGTGGACTGTCAACTGACCACTTTGTCTGAAAGCTTTCCCACATGTTGTGCAAGTATACGGCTTCTCACCTGTGTGAATTCTCATATGCCTTTTCAATGACGATATGTCACAAGACGTTTTTCCACAGGTCTTGCAAAGGTAAGGCTTCTCACCTGTGTGCATTCTCATATGCCTTTTCAAGGACGACATGACATAGAATGTTTTTCCACAGGTGTTGCAAAGGTAAGGCTTCTCACCTGTGTGGGCTCTTCTCATGTGAATTATCAAGTCACTACTAACTCTGAAATCTTTGCCACATGTCTCGCAAGAATATGGCTTCTCACCTGTGTGGATTCTCATATGCCTTTTCAATTCTGACATGTTATAGGATGATCTTCCGCATGTCTTGCAAAGGTAAGGCCTCTCCTTTGTGTGGGTCGTGATGTGACGTTTCAAGTGAGAGTTAACTCTGAATTTTTCCCCACATGTCTCGCAAGAATATGGCATCTCACCTGTGTGGATTCTCATATGATTTGACAAGGTTGATAATTGACGGAATCTTGTACCGCAGGTCTTGCAAAGGTAAGGCTTCTCATCTGTGTGTGTTCTCATGTGACGTTTCAGGACAATGCTAGCTCTGAAATCTTTCCCACATGTTTTGCATGAATATGGGTTCTCACCTGTGTGGGTTCTCAAGTGGACTTTGAGGGCAGAGCCATATCTAAAATCTTTCCCACATGTTGTGCATGAATACGGCTTCTCACCTGTGTGGGTTCTCATATGTCTCTGCAATTCTGACTTAAACTTAAAAGCTCTTCCACATGTATCACAATTTAAAGAATTTTCACCTGTGTGACGATTTTGGTGAATCTCTGACCTGATAGAGTTGTATACATTGTTACTGTGACTTCTGTTTTTGTGATGTCTTTTCTTTGGTTCTGGTTTCTGATCTTGTCTCTCAGCTACATGAGAGCTGTGAGAGAGGAGCTGGTGGTCTCTGTTTGGTTCTGGCTCACTGTCGTCACTTTCCTCATAAGCAGGAATCCACATAAAGACATCAGTCTCCTGCTTCAGTACGAGCTGCTCTCCCTCCTGACTGCTGCAGAGTTCCTCCTGTTCCTCTTTAATCTGTGGAGGCTCTGGGTCCTCCTGGTCCAGACTGGAGTTCCTCTCCTGAACACAGAGCTGCTGGTCAGCGAGAACCTCCTCTTCCTTACAGACATGTTGCTGTGGGAGCTCTGGAGGGACAGAGAACAAAAGGAACATGATACTACTGTGATGATAAAGATAACCTACAAAAATGCGAGCAAAAGGTTTACACAACTCTTCCACTGTTGGAGGACAATACATTGTATTATAGTATTATAAGCTCATTATACGATTTGTTTTAATCTTAACCTGCAAAGTAACTACAGCTGTAAAATAGATGTTTCTGGGTAACGTAAGGTGGTGACGAATTAAAATGCTGCATACACGTTTACAATTGTGTAATTACAATTTGTATAAATGCAAGCAAATAGACATCATTGGGCCTAAAAATATAATCAGCATTACTTCGTTTTCGTTTTTTTCTGTGTAACTGTTCAGGTTTCCAAGCGATATCCAGCAGTCTGCGCTGACGATCGATCTCTTCCTCGTACTGGACCAGAGTTTTTCTAAAAACTCCTAATATTTCTTTATCAGCAGCAGTTAGTCGCTCGTTAACAAATTCTCTCAGATACTCAACCGAAGACATTGTTGCTTAGTTGCAAATTAAATATTTAGCTGTGCTACGACTACAATGGCTACCGTCTTCCAGCTAATTCAACACACGCACGCAGCTAACGCTACAAGCGGCCGCGTTGTTTACTTCCGCTGGATGTCTCACTGTTACGTTCCGACAGTGGAATCGCGGGAGGTTTTGGTTCCGCTTTCAACTGATGGCATTTTATGTGTTTAAAAACAGCAGCAAGGGTGTACTGTACATAGGCGTACCAAAGCGAGGTATGCCTTTCTACTATTTTTAACAGAGAGGTTTTTTTTTTTTTACTTCTCAAGAAATGATTCTGCACAAACAGCAAATAAACAGTGGTCAAACAAATATTCAAATCATATAAGCAGAAATACCACAGTTTAATTCATGACATAGGCCTATTTAAAATGTTCATCCATCCATCGTCAACCACTTATCCTGCGTACAGGGTCGCGGGGGCTGGAGCACCCTGGACAGGTCACCAATCCATCACAGGGCCACACATAGACAAACAACCAGTCACACTCATGTCTAAGGACAATTTAGGGTCAGAGCGCCCGGAGAGAACATGAAGAAAGGCCGGGGCAACCGGGGTTTGAACCCGCGACCTTCTTGCTGTGAGGACACAGTGCTATCCACCATATTTGCAGATCTTGCAAGCTTCTCTCCTGTGTGGGTCCTTATATTGATTTTATTGTAAAATAACGTAAGTAGGCTTTTATTAGCAAAATATATATTTATTGTATGAACGGTCAAATTAATCATTAGTCCATAATGTTATTTAAATAGACACGGAAACATGCTTTTGTTATTTTTTCACACGGACATGTTCCGACTGTTGCACATTCCTGGCTCAGGGCCAGTTTAAATCTGACTTCCTTTCCGGCTCCATAATGTTACCTTTCATACAGTGTAACGAGCCGGCATATTGGCACAATACTCCTGGAAAATACTCAGGTAAACTCCAACTGCACCATTACAGTAATATTTTCATCAGCTTAAGATTGAACTAATCCATGCCCAGTAACCAGCGTTATTTGTATGTACTTCATCGGAGGCTCAGCAGCGTGAGCACAGCTAAATGTAGGCTAGTGGATGATAACGAAATGGTTAGTGAGCCAGACTGATTATTATTTGTGGCCACACTGCAGTAAATAACAAGACTGTAGGGAATGGGCCTTCCACTGTGTTGTTGTCCTGTGCAACATAACAGTGCAGGACAACAACACAGATGTTTATTGTAAATTATGTGAGTCACGTAAGTCACAGCGACCAAGACGGTGGAGAAGCTGTGTATCTGACCTGTATATCAGTAAAACCACAATAAATCTAAATTGAACGTTACAAAGCAAACAGAAGCGGTGAATACATGCTAATGATAGCTGGCTGCCTCTGCTGTGCATCACTATAGGGCAGTGTAAACAAACTGCTCCACTTTTTTTTTGTATCGTTGCATCATTTCCTGCAGGCTAAAATCAACACTTTGACATGAAACTGGTGGTACACGGGATAGTAATATAGATCACATTAGCTAGTGAACTTCACTAGCTAATGTGATCTATATTACTATTTCTAATAGATCTATATACTACTTCACTAAGTGAAGTAATGTGGAAAGCCATACAACTATACTATTTAGCTCGCAGGCTACGCCAACCAGTATATACCACAATATATTTCACTTGCTTTGCAGTAATATTATTTTCCTTGTCCAGTAGGATGAAAGCCAACTCTCTGTTGGTTTTGTTGGTTCCGCAACAAAGCGGAGGTCTCTCTGTGACTCAAGGACTTCTAATGTTGATGGGCTTCAGCACATAAAACTTTGTTGTTGGTTTTTATCTTTACTGGAGTTTATGTTGGAATTTGTGTTGGAGTCTGTGTTGTGCTGGGAGCTGGTTGTTTTATGGTGTTAGTGGACTAAATTTCGGTAGTTGCAGTGTTGTCACTGTAGTCGGAGAGAGACTTAGGAGCATGCATGCAGCTACATCCTGACCCGATTCCTTCACATAAGAAGCAGAATAGTGGCTGTTCCAAGCAACAGAGAAAACAGGTATGTGCTTCATTTCTAAATGATGTTACAGCCTATTGAAAAAAAAGCACGTAAAAAAATTATTTATTATTAAGTGATTTCATTGAAAAACTATGTATAGCAGGGTGACCATATTTTGGTTTTCAAAACAGACAATGGGGCCAGAAGGCAGACGGACACCCGCAGTGGGTGGAGCTGGGGGGGATTCAAATAATGGTAGCACGGAGGCAATGTGTACTGCATATATTAATACAACATTAAATAAAAGGTTTAATGTTAATATGATACAAATATATATAGGTTTATTTGGATAATGTCAGATTGTTCATAGCAGGCCTATTTCAACAGCTTATTAAGATTCAACTATTGAACTGATTGTCTTGTTAAAGTTTTAAAACATTCGTGGCTTCATTATAATTTCCGATAATGGTATCCTATATATCTTACCACTAGTTTAATATTAATTACAGGTACAGCAGTTTCATTATGGTACGTTGTTCTCATTTATTAAATCCTTGTGAATGGTCTCAATAATCAGAACCATTCATGCAGAACGAGTTCAACATTTCTAAAGATTGCTGTACCACATAAACCTTTTTGTATGTCCCGTCCCATCCAGGCTGTGATTTGTGTATTGGTCGGTTCACGAAAAGTGATATGGATGAGCAATTTTATGCACACGCTTGGATAAAAAAAGAACCTGATCTTCTCCCCCAGCCTCTGCTGATGGAGAGGGCAGGCAAGAGTACCAACAGCTTGTGAGAAGTGCCGATACGCAAGAAAAAGTCCTGATACGCTAATGAGTAAAATGTAGTTTGTGTTGGTACTGCGTAGGGCTGCAGCTCACACTGATTTTAGTAATCGAGAATTCTACAGACAAGCAAACTGCTGCTCACTTGAAAGCAAAAGCCAAATCCCAGATCCTTTTTCAGGAGTGGTCCAGAATATATAATAACTATAAACTTTTCAATGTTTGTGCTAGAAGTTCAGCCTTTCTAAATTGTTGACAGGCATAATTCATCCTAGTACCCTCCATTTTTCTGTTAACATTGACACACCATGTGGGAATCCACACAGGTGAGAAGATATACTTGAAAAACATGTAGGAGAGCTTCAGACTTACTGGTCACTTGACAATCCATATGAGATACCACACAGGTGAGACGCCGTACCTTTGCAACACTTGTGGGAAAAAAGTCTATCATATAAAAACCCACACTGGTGAGAAACTATATGCTGTGGTGGCAGCCCGGCTGACGGTGAGTGTCCTGTTTATTTCGCCTTTTTTCTTTTGATTCTGTTTTTCCCTTGTGTTTTGGCCTGCCTGCCTGTCTGTGTCTCCTCTGCTCCCCTTGCTTGTGTTCCCCCTCTCTCTGTCTCTGCTCCTGAGCCCAGCTAACGATCCACACCTGCACCTCGTCAGCCACCTCCTCTGCCTGCCACACCTGCCAGCAATCAACTCCCTCCCTGCCAGTATTTCAACCCCAGTTCTCCAAAGAATCACTGCTGGATTGTTGTTGCTCCTGACCTGGTGCCACTACTTGACTCAGGCTTTTTACCTTGTAACATCCCTGTTCCCTGTTCTCCTGGTCACTAACCTTGTCTGTCTCTCCCCAGGTTCACTCATCTTCCTCTCCCGTTGTGTCAGCTGGGCTCGCTAACCTGACCTCTTCCCTCGGACCTCATCCCGGCTCCCCCTCGTGGCTCACAATCAGCCTGCCACCATACTCCTCCACCAACCCCCTGGTCAGTTCTCCCTCACCTCCTCTCTCCCTCGGCCCCCCGTGCCTCCCAGTTCCCTCGTCCCAGCCTCCTTGTTCCCGCCTGCTACTCGGCCCCCCGGTGTTCCTCGGCTCCCTTGCCTTGGCCCCCTCTGCCCTACTTGCTGCTCGGTCCCCCATGCCTGTGTTTCCCCGGCATCCACCACTCCCTCAACTCCCTTTTTCCCCTCAATAAAACCTGTTTTACCGGAGCATTGCTTTTGGGTCCTCTTCTGTCCAACACACACAACACTATATACTGCAAGACATCACAAAAGTCACAATAACAATGTAAACAATTCGACCAGGTCAAAACTTAACTATTGTACACACACAAGTAAAGACTCTTTCAAATGTCACACTTGTGGATAGGCTTTTATGCAGAAGTCCAAATTGAATACACACATCAGATTAAAGCTGCAAGCTTGGAAGTGCGTTGAGTAGTGCTGCGGCCATGCGCAGCTCTGGCGACGTATTTCTGAGTTTGTTAACTCTTTAAACGCAGCACGAAGGACTGAAACGTCCCTTCCTGTGTGCCCTAGTTGGTGCTAGACAGTACCTGGTAACTATACGTTAAGTCCCAGTATGTAAAGTGCGGAATACATTGTGAAAATTTTATTTAAATCTCATGATGAGTTTCACACAGCGCTTTATTCCCGTTGCCAGTAGGTGGCGCTACAACTATAAGACCAAAATCGAAGTGAGCGTTGGGGGCGATGCATGAGATGGGAGCCACGATTTCCTGTTGGGCGGTGCGAAGGCGATGCAAAGGCCTTTGCATGAGTTGAAAATTTTCAACTCCAGCAAGAAAGTTGCATTACGCTGAGTTGCGATAGCCTATCAGCGTAGAGATTATCCGGACATCAAAGATGGATTCAGAGCGTTGTGCGGAGAGGACCAGGCAGAGCGGGGGAATGAAATGCTGCTGGCTGGCGGACAGCTGCTAAACTTGGGGGAGATGAGCCAGTAGCGGCACTGCAGCTTTTGGACAAATAAACATCCGTAGTCGGACTGGATCCTGCTCTGACAACTACACCGCTTACTCGAGGAAGGAGCTCGGAGTAAACTACTTTTATTAAATTAGCTTTTTACTTTAGTTTTTGGGATTATGTTGATTTATCTTCACTTGAGCTTCTCAGCAGCTAGCTTCTGTGCACATCCGATTCCAGTGTTCATGGCACCCAGAGTTTTGTTGGACTAGTATGTCATATTTATATAAAAACTGACAGACAAAACTGAACATTTCTTGGAGAAAAGAAAGTTGCACTATCTGGTGAGTTCAGAAAACATGTGTATGTAACTTTATTCCAGCTATCGTTGTACTTTACTGTGAACCAGTTAGCATAGCATAGCCCTGATCGATCGAAACTCCATTTAGAACATTTTAGAGGTTGTTGTTCTGCTGTCTTGCTGACAGACCTGACAAAGCATGAATTCATATGTTTAACAAATTTGCATCATACTGTAGTTATTTCAGCATCAGTTTGATCCTTTTATTGCTATTTACTCACAGCAAAATGTTTACTTTGGGTTTTTACAGCTGTAGTCATGTGTTGTGTTTATTTGCATTATCACGTTGCGTGTGAACACTTGGTAGTTGTCCAGCGATAAAAACATTAAGGGTTTGTTGAGACAGTTTTGAAGTAGATGTAGCCAACTTGCAAGAAGTGGTTCATTACAGCATAAAAGCAGTCACATGTTGGTAATATGTGACGGGGGGGGGCAGCTTTGTTGAAGGTCACTTCCTGTTGCCAGCAGGTGGCGGTATGACTATGGGTGGATATTTGCATGTAGATGTGTTCAGGGTAGGACTCTTATCAAATGTGTAAAATTTGGTACAGATCTGAGATAAAGTACTATTACAACAACTTCCTGTGCGATGGTGAAGCATGGAACTTGGCCTCCATTAACCGAAAACTCACAAAATTTACAATATGGCTTCATCAATGCGTTAAGGGTTTTCTGGAACAGTTTCGAAGTTGATATGAGCACCCTGGCTAGGAGTAGTCCATCATAAAGAAAAACGTGACATTTCCCATTGCCAACAGGTGGCGCTATGGCTTTGAGTGAATGTTGGAATATGGATGTGTTCAGGGTGGGAGTATTATCATGTCAAATGTGGTACAGATGTGAGCATGTACGCTAAAGTTACAACAACTTCCTGTTGTGTGGCGAATTGTCGATTTTCGACGGTACACGACGGGCAGACTATTGGACGAAAACTCAGCTTTTGTACAACTTTTAATCGTCAATGGATTTAGACCACACAGTGAAAATTTGCAGTTGATCGGACTCATTTTTTGTACGTCTGGACATGATACATGTACCACAAAAATTTAGGTGAAACTTTGGCTGGGAGCTGCTCTGTAGGGGGCGCTACCGAGCCATTTTGCCACATCTATGTTCGAGACCCATAAAATACAAAAATGTTCGACCTGCCGGATGTGTGTGCAAAGTTTGGTGAGTTTTTGAGCATGTTTAGGCCCCCAAAATTGTGTTTCATATGCAGAAAAAAGAAAAAAGACAATAATGTTTTCTTTATTTCCAATAGGGACCTCGCATGTTAAATACACGTGGGAGAGGTTTCACTCAGTGGTAACATGACAGTCCACGTGAGAAGAACCCACACTGGTGAGAAGATGTACCTTTGCAAGATCTGTGGGGAAAGATTGTGTGACATATCAGTATTAAAAAGGCATATGAGATTGCATACAGCCTAGTAGCCCTGTATTTGCAAAATATGGAGATTCATTTCTAGTGGTTTGTGGTCAAAGCACACACAAACTTGCAGAAGTGAGGAGGCACATAATAATAGCACTTTTGGGAAAAGACATACATAAAATACATTCTTGACAAAACACCTGAGGATCAATGTACACAAGAGAAACCATAGAGCTGTAACTTCTGTGAAGATTTATAAACCTGAATGAAAGGTAAATGTCTCTATTAAGCGTACTAAATCCACTTTTTTAAAGGTTTAAAGCTAGGCAAGCAATTTATTTAGAAGCATTTTTTGTTATATTATATAATTATATATTTGTTGAAATTCTTACTAGAGAGAGAAACCCTCTCTCTAGTGGTGCTGTGTAACCTTTGTTGTCATCCTGTCAACTAGAGTATTTTCTTTTTTGTCTGCAGCATGTAATTTGATTTCATGCTTTTATGTATTTTGTAACACAGTTTTGGAAAACTGTATATGTAATGCTCCATATTTGTATAGCGCCTTTCTAGTCTTTTCAACCACTCAAAGCACTTTTTCTTTTTACACTACATCCACCATCCATTCACTGAGCCTAAGTGCTCAAACAGAAACTAACATTCACACACATTCATACACTCGCGGAACAGCCGCAATTCAGGGTTCAGTATCTTGCACAAGGACACTTTGACTGGGAGCCAGGATTGAACTGCCAACCTTCCGATTAACGGCCAACCTGCTCTACCTCCTGAGCCACCGTCACAGATGAAATACTACATGGTCAATTAAAAATATTTTTTTACATGCCAGTTATTCAGACCAATTTTCCCAACTCGATGGATCTGAGGAACATGTTAACTTCAAGCAATAAAAACCCCAGTGCTTGTAGTGCATACTATGATTAGTGCCTAAAGGAACGTCTTCACTGAAATGCTGTAGTCATAGTAAAGAATCGCTCTGTTCAGAGAGTATAAGTTATAGTTTGATTTCATATAATTTTATGATTTCCTCTCAAATATAGTAAAGTAGAATTATATGTAACATAAAAGTGAAACTAATCAAAATAAACATTCGTGAAATTTATTGATTGATTTGATTTATATCTGTGTGGAGTGTACATGGCCATCTGAGGACAATTAATGTTAAGTACACTACTTAATAAAAGTAGTAAAAGAATAAATGTAGTTACATTATAACACTGCAGATATGCTTGTTCAGTATGAGGTAGTTACACTGATCAAACTACCACACGGTATCAAATCGTACTTGAACATTAAAATACCTCTTGCAAGTTAAAACTTGACACTGAACAAAATATAACTATAACTACAG
Organism: Micropterus dolomieu; assembly: GCF_021292245.1. Taxonomy (NCBI): domain Eukaryota; kingdom Metazoa; phylum Chordata; class Actinopteri; order Centrarchiformes; family Centrarchidae; genus Micropterus; species Micropterus dolomieu. The sequence continues at coordinate 14,500,653 of NC_060170.1, forward strand.
CATTTCATTACAGATTTTCCTTTAGGCTCTAATTACAGTATGCACTACTAGCACTTGAGTTTTTATTGCTAGAATTAACACCATGTCTGAGATAATTGTGTATCTTCATTAAGAATAGCTTTAACTGCTCACATCAAGGTACTTCAGCTGATTTGACAGTTATGTTGATGATTTCATTATGTCTTTTTTCTGTGAAGAACAGTTAACTATTTCCATCATAAATAGTACAGTCATTCATTCTCACTATCAGAGTTTCGTCCAGTTTTTCCTTTTTATTTTATAGTTACTGTATTACTGACTTAATTTTAATGAATTCTGATCACTTTTACTAATCTTTATTGCTACTGTTTACTACTATTTGGCGTCTGATTGCTCTTATTGGTATGATATTGATAAGGTTTCTGAAAAAAAAATAAATAAATAAATCATGGACAAGTATTGGAAGCTGTCTTATTAACTGAGAAACCCTTTCTCTGGTGAGACACAATCAAAAATTTTTCCTGTTGTACAATATGATGTTCTCAAATAATTTTGTTAACAATGAATACATATATTTTCATTTCCAGTTGTTCAGACTGATGTTCCCAAATAGATGGATTTAATTTAAATTTACACTGAAGGCATTAAGCATTGTCAGACGCTTTTGTCCAAAGCGAGTGACAATAGGTACATTGGTCAGAATAAAGTGAAAAAGCAATAAATCGCTGTCGGTAGAGTAAGGACGTCAAAAGAACAAGATTCCAGCACTCATAAATGGTAGGTTAGCCTAGTGTTGTAGTAATCAGAACGGTCTTAAGATCACATATTGATGGTCTTGGTCTTGTCTCGGTCTCGACCGCATTTGTGCTCGGTCTTGTCTCGGTCTCGGACATTGAGGACTTGGGATTTTATTTCAAGACCAGTCAAGACCATAACTTTGGTAATATCAATAAACTGCTTTTGCATAGTCTGATTTGTTCACATCCTAACTTCAATTGGAAGTAAAACATATTGCTTCAAATGCAACCAATAACCCTAATGAATGACTGTCACCCGTCCCTGCGATGCTTACGTTGATTTCAGCTCTTAGTGTTTGTATGTGGGTGTTTTAATGGGAATGTGGAACTTTCAGACTTACCTATGATCTCGTTCCACATTTTATTGCGTGCCATGCAATGCAGGGAACTGGTCTTGGTCTTGACTCGGTCTCGCCCTCCCTCGGTCTTGGTCTCGACTGCTCTCAGCCCCTAAAAGTCTTGGTCTTGTCTCGGTTTGGGCGGTCTTGACTACAACACTAGGTCAGCCATTGTTGGTAGACAGCAAAGATAGCTAGGCTAAGTAGCCTGTATTTATTAATATACAAGTGCATAAGGGGGTGTTTAGATTGGAGTGTTATGTGAACTACAAGCAATAAAAACCCAACTGCTAGTAGTGCATACTATACTAATTGTGCCAAAGCGAACATCTGTAATTAAATGCTGTTGTTTGATCTCATGTCTTCTATTAATAACGTCAGAATACCAGATGTGTTTTAATGTTGCAGCCCACCAGCTGGAGGTTAAGGTAAAGTAGGGTTTTGATCGGTTGAGCTGCCTCATATTGAACAGGCATTATATTCAGTGGTGCTGTACTTGTACAACATTGAATGTCCTGATGGCCAAGACTGCATGTAAATGTAAACACTTCCAATAAAGAAAAATCAATTTTGAGATATTTGTTTAATAACTTTCATTTTGTGTTACATATAATTATACTTTACTACATTTCACAGGATAATTTGGTACTTTTTTGTACACTGCGTTTATTTGACAGCTACAGTTACTTCCGATTAAGAGTTTACATACAAAAGATATTAATTAGCTTATTAAACCTGATGCCTTGTTAAACCATCATTTAGTATGGGAACTAGGTAAAAAAATAAAACTTCACCTAAACTAACTGCTACCAAATATTTAGTTCCTAGGCCAGCTGAGACATATAATCCCCCCAGCATGTTCCGGATCTATCCCGGGGAATACTACCAGTCAAAGGTGCTCAGGAGGAATTTACTGTAAAGCACTGTCAGATGCATTTTTTTTTACGAAAGGTGCTTTACAAACACAAGTATTATTATTATTATTATATGCCCGAACAACCTCAACTGGCTCCTTTTGACGCAATGGAGGAGTGACTGTTCTCAGAGTTCCCATCTTACTCTGTCTGTAAGGATGCCACAGTACGGTAGAAACTCATTTTGGCTGATTGTACCAGCAATCTCATTCTTTCGGTTAGTACCCACAGCCAGGATGTAATCCACATTGCTTCTCTTGGATCGGAGTTTCCTTTCCAACACCCTGAAATAAACACTGTCTTGGAGGCTGAGCAGTATGAACCCTGATAATTGGAGCACCCACCAGTCCCCATTTTTAAAAATGGGAACCACCACACTGGTCTGCCACTCCTCAAATACTTCAAACAATATCCTTTCAATGTAGGCTATACAGAGTTTTGCATCACTATTTTCTTTAACAACACATCTATATGATAAATTAAAGTGTTTATAAAAATACAACTTTTAAAGCGATTAAAACAGGTTGTTAGATTAATAAGGCTCACCAATAATCTCTTCCTGAAGTGGTGTTGTACCGTACTGTCTAACTATAGCTGTAATACAAATGTTTTTGAGGTAATTTCGTTATACAACCTTGTGTTGTATAATGGCAAATGAACACTGTTGTGCCTTGTGAAAGGTGGTACAGTAGATCAGTCTGTCAGTCTTTTGAAGAGAGTGCACACTAGAACTACCGACAAAAACCACAAGACACTGATTTTGAAATGTTAACATTTATGACATTGGGCAAATGCTCTCATCCACATCACACGATTAGTGTTCACTCACTTTGAAAAGATTCCCAAGATATACAAGACTGATTGTTTTTGAGAAATGGTGCTGCTCAAACATGCTGTAATGTATGAAAATAGACGCACCTATTGCAAAACTGCACACATCTTTTCACTGAACTGAAACCTCTTCCACACATTTTGCAAGAAGTCACCTGTGTGACTTCTCAGGTGTCTCTGCAATTTTAACTTGTACTTAAAAGCTTAAAAAACTTTTTATCTGTGGGAGTAGCCTATTACAGGAAATCTTTAACATGGTAGTTACATAGTGAGACTTTGGAACTGCGTTTCTAGTTTATAAAGAGTGTCCATGCTATTCTTTAAAATTAATTGGCATTAAACAGCAACTATTTTGATATTTTGACAATTGTTTTAAGTAATTTATAAAGCAAAGACAGCAAAACATGACTTTCATTCTGTCAAACGCGTAAGTGGTGTATAAAAACAGCAAAAAGAAGGCACATTAAAATGTAATAGGACTACAGTAAAAGTGATGCCAGTTATTCTCAAATGTAAAACCTGGCTTCTTGCAAAGATGTGTAGGAAGCTTCATAGAGAACGATCTAATACTACTTGAGGTACAAAGATTTTAAAGGGATAGTAAATGATTGTAATCAAATACACTTTTTGTTAAATTCAGCAAATATTTCCTCACGGTTCGCTAGCTCTCCGTTTTGTGTCTGCTCTGAAAGAAAAATCTGCTTTTCCTACACAGCCCTGGCTCTGTAAATGGGGAAAAAAATAAAAGTTGTGTGGACACACAACATTGTTTCAGCCAATCAGCAGAAGGTGGCATTAGAGCTTGTGCACAAGAATAATAAGGGGAGGAGGGCAGTGGGAGAGAGTTCTTTACGCCATCACATTCAAACGGACTCATGACTAGGCAAGGCCAGAGGCGAATCAACGCTGGAGAAAACTCAGATTTGAAATTTTGGGGACTTAGCTTCGGAGGGAGTACCGAAGGGAGGGATGCATTTCTTTGGCAGTTGAGCTCAAATAACAACCCTTCTGCAGAACCAGTTACTCTCCCTTTAAGTCCATGTAACCTTTAAAAAAAAAAAAAAGTCAGAGCAAATTCATAAATAGACATTTGTCAAAACCAACGACAATCAAGATCACAACATTACTTTAACAGCCACTACTGTTCACTCACTCTGAAACTTATCTTTATTTGATCTGGGAGATTATGGTTGTTTCAAAGAAATAATGCTGCTAATGGAAATATAACTAACACAATCACATGAAGGAAAAACACAAGGTTAGTTTAACAAAACATGATGTCATTGACAGTGTACTACTTCAATACACTAAGATATTCTGACCTTGTCAATATGAAATTGTATACATTCATTTACAGAGATGTAGAGACGAATATAAGGTGTATAACATTCAGTAGATGAACACGTCTCTACAGTAGTTTCAGCTCAATGGTTTCTCCTTTGTACACTGATTTGCAGGGGGTCATATGAGATTTTAGTAAAATCTTTTCCATAAGTGCTCCAATGATGTGGCTTCTTCTTTGAGTTCTTGTTTGATCTGACCATGAACCGCTAGAACTGAATCGTTTCCCCACATACAGTGCTTCACTTTTTCCAACATTTTGTTATGTTACAACTTTAGATGAAATTTATTATTTTCCCCAAAGTTCTGCAATGACAACATGAAAGAAGTTTGTTTGGAAGCTTTGCAAATTTATTAAAAATAAAGAGCACATTTAAATAAGTATTCACAGCCTTTGCTCAATACTTTGTTGAAGCACCTTTGACACCAATTACAGCATCAAATCTTTTTGACTATGATGCTACAAGCTCGGCACACCTATCTTCGGGCAGTTTCTCCCAGTCTTCTTTGCAGGACCTCTCAAGCTCAATCAAGTAGGATGGGAAGTGTCAGTGCACAGCCATTTTCAGATCTCTCCAGAGATGTTCAATCGGGTTAACTCTGGGCTCGGGCTGGGCCACTCAGACATTCAGAGTTGTCTGAGGTCCGGAGCACTCTGAAGCAGGATTTTATTAAGGATGTCTCTGTACATTGCTGCATTCCTCTTTACCTCGATCCTGACTAGTCTCCCAGTTCCTGCCGCTGAAAAAGATCCCTACAGTATGATGCTGCCACCACCATGCTTCACTGATGGGATGGTACTGGCCAGGTGATGAGCGGTGCCCGTTTCCTCCAGATGTGGCGCTTGCCATTCAGACCAAAGACTTTAATCTTTGTTTCATCAGACAGGGCTGTCGTGTGCCTTTTACTGAGTAGCTTCCGTCTGGCCACTCTACCGCACAGGCCTAACTGGTGGAGTGCTGCAGAAACGGATGTTCTTCTGGAAAGTTCTCCTCTCTCCACAGAGACACGCTTGAGCTCTGTCAGAATGACCGTCGGGTTCTTGGTCACCTCCCTGACTAAGGCCCTTCTCCCCCGATCGCTCAGATTGGGTGGGTAGAAAGAGGTGGTTCCAGACTTCTTCCATTTACAGATGATTGAGGCCGCTGTGCTCACTGGGACCTTCAATGCCTCAGAAATCTTCCTGTACCCTTTCCCAGATCTGTACCTCGATACAGACCTGAGGTCTACAGACAATTACTTGGACTTGATGGTTGGTTTGTGCTCTGACATGCACTGTTAACTGTGGGACCTTATATAGACAGATGTGTGCCTTTCCAAATCATGTCCAATCAACTGAATTTACCACAGGTGGACTCCAATCAAGTTGTAGAAACATCTCAAGGATGATCAGTGGAAACAGGATGCACCTGAGCTCAATTTTGAGTGTCATGGCAAAGGCTGTGAATACTGCTTCTTTTTATTTTCAATACATTTGCACATTGTCATTATGGGGTATTGTTTGTAGAATTTTGAGGGAAAAAATTAATTTTGTCCATTTTGGAATAAAGCTGTAATATAACAAAATGTGGAAAAGGTAAAGCGCTGTGAATACTTTCTGGATACACTGTATTTTGCAAATCCAAAACTATTTGGCTGTATGTGATCTTACATGCTTTGTCAATTCAGACGCATCAACATATCTTTTCCCGCAGATCTTGCAAACGTACGGCTTCTCACCAGTGTGGGCTCTTCTCGTGTGCACTGTCAAAGCACAGCTAACTCTGAAGGCTCTCCCACATATTTTGCACAAATATGGCTTCTCACCTGTGTGGATTCTTGTATGCCTTTTCAGTGCTGAAATGTCAATGAATCTTCTCCCGCAGGTCTTGCAAATGTACGGCTTCTCACCTGTGTGGGTTCTCATGTGGACTTTCAAGACTTCGCTAAGTCGGAAATCTTTCCCACATGTTTTGCAAGAATATGGCTTCTCACCCGTGTGAAGTCTTATATGAGTCTTCAATTCTGATGTCTTACTGAATCTTTTTCCACAGCTATTGCAAGAATATGGCTTCTCACCCGTGTGGCATCTCACATGTCTCTGCAATGTTGACCTATACTTAAAATCTTTCCCACAAAAGTCACATTGTAAAAACTTTTTACCTGGGTGAGTATTATAGTGAATGTCTGACATGGTAGAGGTGTATACATTGTTACTGTGATGTTGATTATTTGCGTCTGGCTCTGCATCTCTAGTTGATCCTGAGTCTTCATACTTGAATCTTTTCTGATCTTGGCTCTCAGCTACATAAGCGTTGTGAGAGAGGAGCTGGTGGTCTCTGTTTGGTTCTCGTTCTCTGTGGTCACTTTCCTCATAAGTAGGAGTCAACATAAAGGCATCAGTCTCCTGCTTCAGTACCAGCTGCTCTCCCTCCTGACTGCTGCAGAGTTCCTCCTGTTCCTCTTTAATCTGTGGAGGCTCAGGGTCCTCCTGGTCCAGACTGGAGTTCCTCTCCTGAACACAGAGCTGCTGGTCAGCGAGAACCTCCTCCTCTGTACAGATATGTTGCTGTGGGAGCTCTGGAGGGACAGAGAACAAAACAAACATGATACTACTGTGGTGGTAAGGAAAGACGTTGAGAACCCCCGAAGAGGTTTTAGCTGGTGCCAAAGTAAAATCACCAGTGTCAAAATGATGAGAATTGAGAATAAAAATAGCAATTCAACTCGTCTCTGAATGTGTCTGATAGCAATTTATCAAACAACTTTTGAACAAGCAGAACTTAAACATGTCTTTGACTTCCAGCAGCCAACACCCCTCTCATCCACAGCCACTATATTTTACATTTGTGGTTGGAACTGGATAAGCCAGGCTCCACTGTGAAGCTTACACTAATGTGAGAGAGAACTTCCTGTGATTTCTCATAAAATAAAAGCGCAGACTAAGGATAAACGTAAACACAGTAAGATTGTAATTGACGTGGGTGGTAACGACTCCCCATTACGCCAATCAAAAGTCACAAAACATTGTGAGAGTGTACATATGCAAACAAAATCTCTGAATCCCTGCCAAATCTGAACAGTGATGTTTAGCCGCATGTTATCATTCCATCGCTGGCCGTCGAGGTGGAGTCCAGCAAATGCCGTGCTTTGTCGATAATTGGCCTGGTCTGATTATGAAAGATGGCATTCATCCTACTTTGGATGAAGCAGCTCTCACCTCTAGAATTTCCATAATCGCATCTCTGCGCTTCCATTACAGCAGTTACCAACCCAAAACCCCATAGTGAGAGTATCTGCCTCCCAACAACTTAAATGAACACCACTGCTGCAATAGAACAACAAAAACATTGACAATGATGGCGTTTATTTCATTATTAGATTTGATTGGCTTCTGTCAGGGTGTTCATAAAGCCACTCACTGTTTTAACCACACCCTCAATCGTGTTTTGGCATTTGACTAATTAAAATTAAAACTTTGATTAAAATTGAACTTTTAATAGCCTTTCCACAGAACCCTTTTTTAAATCCGACCACTTTTTAATTAGGTTACGAAGTTCCTGTTGTGACTGTTCTCTGACTGGTTAGTCCATGAATTTGGGTTGTACAGTGATATGAGGTACAGAGCTGTACACATTTAATCAATGGAATAATCGGTAGAATACTTAATTACTAAAATAATCGCTACCTGCAGCGCTATATCTAGCCCTCCCTTTCTCGGACATCCTTGAGAAAGCAGTCGCCAATCAGTTGTGTGACTTTAGTCAAGACAACAGTTAATTCACGCCGACAGCACTGGTGAAAATTACAAATGATCTTCTAAGTGCATCGCACAAAGGTTTTGTCTCTGTACTTGTCTTGTTAGATCTTAGTGCTGCATTCAACACCACTGACCATCACATCCTATTGCAGAGACTGGGCAATTTGGCTGGAGTTTTCCAATTTGTTATTATCAGGTTGACAAAATAAGTCCCTTAACACTCTTCAGATCCAGAATCCTAATCCAGAATGCTGCGGCTGGTATACTGACAAAAATCATATTTCTCCAGTATTATTATTATTTTTTTATATAAAATTATTCCATATTCTTATATGTATATTTGTGTATGTATACGTAGTATTTAAAAGCCTTATTCTCACCTACAAAGCCCTTAATGGTCAGGTACCATCTTATCTTAAAGAGCTCATAGTACCTTATTACCCCACCCTGAGCCAGATCTACCATATGGGCAATCTGAGCCCGTGCCCCGGGGGCCCCTAGGGGTACTAAGCCGCCCTTGACCCCACCAGAACACTGTGTTCCCAGGATGCAGGGTAACTTGTGGTTCCTATAGTCTCCAAAAATACAATGGGAGCCAGAGCCTTCAGCTATCAAGCTCCTCTCCTGTGGAATCAGGAGGAGGCAGACACCATCTTCATATTTAAGAGGAGGCTCAACTTTCCTCTTTGATAAAACTTATAGGTAAAGGCTGGCTCAGGTGAGTCCTGAACCATCCTTTGGTTGTGCTGTTGTAGACTTAAACTGCCAGGAGACTTCCCATGCACTGAGTGTATCTCTCCTCTGAATGCATTCTTATCCCATTAATGCATGTTACTAACTAGACATCTTCCCTCTCTGTAGTTGTTTTTTCTCGTCTCTCCTTCTGTCGCTGTCAGCATGTATTTCTGCCCCATAGAGCTGAGTCCAGATCTATGATTTCAAGCCATGTTCCTGCTCGACACCTGCTGCTAAAATGATTATGTATTTTTATTATTAGACTATTGTTATCATTATTATTCAAACATTTTAATATTAAAATTATTATCACAACCATTACTACTATTACCTTACATTTTATGTGTTCTCTATGTTGTACTCTCTCTCTCCCACCCCCAACCGGTGAGGCAGATGGCTGCCTACCCTGAGTTGTTTTTTTTATAGGAAAGCATACAGATGGCTTATGTTCAAGTGGGAGTCGACAAACTGTGCAGCAGTTCTTCTTGCCTGTAGAAATTACCGAATGAAAGGAAACAATTGTTTAAAGAGCTGTCCGATTTGGGAGCGTATTCTTGTCAATGAAGTACTGCTTTCTTTTGGGAGATTAGCTAATTGGGTAGGCTCACTGATGGACCACTTCTACAAGCAGTCACTGAGTCCATCCTCCATCACCATCTGGTCCTCTGCTGCCACTGCCAAGGACAAGGGCACGCTGCCATCTACCACCCTTCAGGACCTGCATGCGCCTCCAGGACTCTGAGGCGAGCAAGAAAGATTGTAGCCGACCCCTCCCATCCCGGACACCAACTGTGTCAGACACTCCCCTCCAGCAGGAGGCTGCGGTCCATCACGACCATCTTTCCGTCTGTAACCAACCTCATCAACATGGCAGGGACCCCCACTGTCACTGACTTTCATAGCCCCCTAACTGCAGAAACTGCCATATTGGACATCCTCATTATTCTTTTATATACTGTTTATATCTTGTCAGTAGGCATATATTTTATGTTTATTGCTGTGTGCACAAAGTAACCAAAGCAAATTCATTATGTGTGAGCCTACGTTGCAATAAAACTCATTCTTTACTGTGCGCAGACCGATCATTACAGTCGAGGCCCATTCTGAGCCAGGAAACCCCCTGAATTTAGTCAGAATCTTTTAAACAATTTGGATTATATATATATATTAATGGAATTCATCTGTTTTGTGTTAGTCGACTAATGACGTTTTGCTCACCTGTCCTGTGTAACTTTATTTCGGGTTTCCAAGCGATATCCAGCAGTCTGCGCTGACGGTCGATCTCTTCTTCGTACTCGAGGACAGTTTTTCTAAAAACTCCGAATATTTCCTCAGCAGCTGCAGTTAGTCGCTCGTTCACAAACTCTCTCAGATACTCAACTGAAGACATTGTTGCTTAATTACAAATGAAATACTTCTCTGCGATACGGTCTTCTTCCAGCTAATTCAAAGCTTGAGTGCAGCTAACACTGTAGTCTGGAGTCTGGCTGTTGTTCCTCTTCTTTCGGAATTTTATTGAAGGTTGGCAAACAACGAATTGGTGCATTACCGCCACCAACTGGTGTGTGGATCAGAACATTTATATATGCCTAATAACTAATTTCCTCTCACAAATATTAGTTCATCTAAGACACTGAAATAAGAATCGTTAACTCTCATCTCAACATCTATTCAAGATCAAAGTATACTTTCATGAGGTTTTGAGTCAGCTGCCTTCTCTTATATCCTCATTTCTGACTGTGTAACATAGGATTTCTTCTAGCCCACTATAATCACAACTGCCTGAATTGTGTTTACCTATTTTTAATAATGTACTATTTAGTCCAGTTTGTCCAAATCTAAGTCTTGATGTGATTGTCTCATTTCTCCTTTCCCTGCTCATCTCATTTCTCCCACTTTTGTTAAAACGATTGTCCTTTCCTCTCTTTTTCCCATTGCTTTTTGCCACCTTTCCTTCAATCTGTTTTAAAATGCTCGTTTTCAATCAGTCTTACTGAAGCTAAGAGCCACAGTGTAGTCAGTGGGACAGAAAAACCGATGCTATTTATTCAAAACTTGTGTGTTTAGTATCAGTAGCATGGATAGGAGAGGGTCAAGGAGATGCAACTGCAAGAGCTGGCAAAGTGTCAGGATATCTTTTAACAGTTCCATTAATTTTACTTGCATGTTAAAATTAGGCAAAGGCTAGGGGAATGAGGGAAAAGGGTCCTATGATTGTGGGAAGCATCACTGTTTACGGTGAATATCAATGAGCCACATGAGAGCAGTAAGGATATAGGGCTGAGACTGAAGGTGTGGTTTTAAATACCACCTAACATCTGTAAGACATTACCTGTTAAGGAGCACACATCACCTGCAGGTAGACACAGTAACATACACAGTATCCAATATTTCACAGAATTGTTAAAAACGATGTTAAAGGGTTCCTAATGTTACCAAAATGTATATTGATTACAGAGTTTTTTTAAAGATTTAAAGAAACGTTGGGCCAGATTGTTTTGGGATGAAATACGGTTCAATCACAAATAATTTGATGTTTGTATTACTTTTTAAATGAAGTGGTGCAGTTGTCAGCAGGCAGGCAGAACTCAGCACAACCAAAAACAGTAATGGACCGTTTTACCAGCAGTTGACATCTCACGAGAACAGCCTTCGCTCACGCAGCTTTCAGAGACTTTAGCTCACTGAGTCACATTTAGTCAATTAACTGTTCATGGATAAACTTTGTTTTTTAGTTTTTTCAAAATTGCAAATCAAATTGCTATACTGCTATATTTTAGGGGGTTAAATTAAAAAAAAATACAATAGAAACCTAACCAAAAAAAGCCTCTGAGAACATTCAGAGGACATTCTTAAAGTTAAAGGTTGCAAACACTTTCAGGGAATGCTCCAGGAAGATTAACTGCTTGCTGGGTTTAACTGCCAAGTGTAGTAGACTAGGGAGTACGATATTTACCTGAAAAATGTATTAAAGCATAATTATATGTAACATAAAATTAAACTACTCAAAGCAGAAGCACCTCAAAATAGATTTAATATGTTCAAGATTTCCTATCTGTGTGAAATTTACATGCAATCTTAACTATGTAAGGACAGTCAATGTTGTATGTAAGTACAGTACTTATAAGTACAGTACGTATATGCAGTGGTACTGTACTTACAGTACCACTGCATATACACTTTTTCAATATGAGACACTTCCAGTGATCAAACTATAAAACGGTATCATATCATACTTTATCCTTCCGAGCTTTGATTCTGTGTGCATTTTTTTATTTCTATAACCTATTTGGGATTAGTAGAATCTGATGAGCATAAATAACTAAGCATTGACTTTGTCGAGGAAGTACTTTTAAGGAAAAAAAAAGATGTCCTGGTATGGGGACATTGGGATTGTTTTACTACATAACACACTAAAGTCACCAATGTGTAACAACGTAGAAAACGGTTTATTTCAACAGAAACATGTTTTTCATCAGAACAGAACACGGCTGTGCAAATTTTCAAACTGTGTGTGTGTGTGTGTGTGTGTGTGTGTGTGTGTGTGTGTGTGTGTGTGTGTGTGTGTGTGTGTGTGTGTGTGTGTGTGTGTATTTTAATGCCTAAACTTGGCTGTGCAAAAACAATGTGATTCATCAATTCAGTTCACACCTGTGCTGTGTGAAATGCTGCAAAGCAGTTGCGCTCCGTTTGCAAACACAGGAAGACATTGCAGGTCACACACCGCACTCGCGATTTCCCCGAGCAGCCCTTTTCTCTGCAGCGCATTGGGTTTCTCAGGTTCACCATCTCTGGCAGATGACACGCAGAGGTTGTGCGGGAGGAGATGTGGCGTACAGGAGTGACCTGTCTGCGAGGTCCTTGTTGTGGCGGGGTGGTGCTGGGGTGTGCATGCTCTAACAGTACATGTTGACCATCAGAGTTGCACTTGCTCAGATATGCCTGAGCCACTGTCATGCGAAACTCCAGGAACTGCATGATGCCCTTTCTTGGTGTACCTATATCAATGTTGTCCTGCCGGTACAAAAGCCAACTATTGGCTAAGGCAAGGTCCGTGAAGTGCATTAGCATCCTCACTGTCCACTTCTTTGTTTGCACACTCATATGGTAATAGCTCATCATTCGGTCTCTCAAGTCAAGCCCACCCATCTTGGAACTGTACTCTCTCACAATACTCGGCCGTGTGACATTCACGTACTGTTTGTCCATCTTGGACCATCGCTGGCAGGTGTCTTTAGGTTCTTCGGCATGAACAGTAGAAACCATCAGAACGGGCTTGATGTCGTACCACTTTACCACACATACCTTCCCATCCCCCCTGGTGACTGATGCTGAGGTACCTCTCCCTTGCAGTTTCATATCTTTGTCAGATGGTAACTTCACCTGTGCTTTGGAGACCCTGTTCTTCAGCACCATACCAGTTAGGTACACTTGCTTGTCTAGCATCTGATCCACAGCCTTCATGGTCGTAAACCACCTATCACAGTACACTTTTGTGCCAGAACGCAGCGTTTCAGATAGACGTGCAATGACCAAGGCCCCCAAACCCAGTCCCTCTGTGTCTTGAACTTGTGCACTCAGTGCCTTTGCACCCTGGTATACCTCAAAGTCCAGTACAATTCCACCTGCTGAAGCCAGCACAAAGTTTTTCATGCCAACTGGATTATGCTCCAGTGGCACAAACTGTCTAAATGGACAGGCTCCAGTAAATGGGATCATCTGCTCGACGATTGACACCCATTCTGGTCGAGCCTGAAGCAGGCAGCCTTTTCGAATGCGATCCATGAACGGCCACACCTTCCAAAATTTGTTCACTCTCCTCATTTCTTCTGAGATGTCATCATCAATGACGATTTTCAGATGTTGCCTGAGTTTGAAAAATCTGTCCCGCTTTATTTTGTCACTGACGGCTGGTATGCGTAAGCTGTTGGACCAGAACATTCTGATTTGCTGGTAAGGCACACAAGACATTAGAATTGATGCACCAAAAAAATGATAGATCTCATCAACTGTAGTGTTGAGAGACCTACCACCATTTACTAGGGACATAGCATTTGTACAGTGGGAAATTAGTTTCATCAACTCTGTGTCCATGTACTGTTGCACATAGTCCAGTGGTTGCCAGTGTTGGCGCTCATGCAGCCTTTCATCTTCAGCCTCAAACGGAACCACGTCCGGAGCAAATGGAGCCGACTTCCAGCGCTGTCCTTGTTCACCTGCACTAGGTCCACGCTTACGTTTGCGCACAGGTCCACTGGACCTCTGCATCTCTGCACTGTCATCACTGCTTTGCAGATCAGTTGAGTCAGATGGATAATCATGATTCAGCTCCACACCAGGATCGGCAGCATCACTGTCCGACAGGTCCTCCACCTCAGAGTTGTCTTCTACCATGGAGTTGAGTAATCTTTCTACCCTTGAGGTAGAAATATGCCCTAGAAATGTATCGCATGAGAATAAAATCAATGAGGACTAATTTGTACCATATTTAAAAACTACATTCTTGTAAACTGTAGATTTCCTAACAACATTTGCGTCCTTACAACTGCACTTTGTGATCAAACTTGAGGCTTCTGTTTCACGCCAGAAAAATGATTTACGAGTATGGTGCGAGAGTAAATACTACAACTTAGTACTTAATTAGTACTTAGCATTAACAAATTAGAGACCAATGTAGACCATTTTTCTTGCACAGGGACTTGGGGAATAAAAACAACCCACAGAAATGAAACTGCTGTAACTGGAATTAATATACTATATATTATAATGACTCTAGTAACATTATATAATGAATATAATAATATACTTACAGTTTACTATTAAATTAACACTATACTGTTTTATTTAATGTTATAATATTATATTATACAGTCATTAGTTTCTCCTCCAGGTTGTGGATAGAGCCTCTGCAGTGAACAGATGTAGATTTAGCCAGAGCCAGGATGCCATGTGCTCCTTCTAGCCACCTCCTCTTGACAGCAACACATTCCCTTGTTCTGTTTTACATCTATTTTACAAAAGTTATGGTTCATCAATCTTGTTTACATAAAGTATTGGTTGAATGGGTGTTGACTGAGTATCGTGTATCTGCCCCTGGTTCAAAGACTACCCACATGCCACAAGCACCAATCACAGTGGGGTTTCTGTGATGAGTGTTTTCTCTCATCCCTGCGATGAGTGATCGGAGTTTTAAAAGCTTTTTTCAATGTGTCAAAGTTTTTTAAAAGAAATTCTTTCAATATTTTAAAAAGTTTTGACAATATTTTAACGCCCATGCCGAGTGTCCAGATACTAAGGTCTTCACTTTAATAGTCCTCCACTGGTTTTCACATCATAATTGCACACAAGGAGATGGAGCACACTGCCTGTCTGTAACTAAACTCTGTGTTACTTAAATTTTTTTCACTGTGCTCCTAAATTTCCTTGTGTGCTCTTAAATGAAAAGGGTTAGCGTAGAGCTCTGAATACACAAACATTCAGAGACTGATATACTGGAGGGGTCTAGTGTTAACATGTCACAATCAGTAGGTATGGGCAGCAAAATGTCCTTACAGACAGTGAACTGCAGGCACGCATAGCATTAGCAACAAACTATTACACTCTGCAGAACAACAAAGGGGTCTTGCCATTTACTGAAGAGCCACAGCAGTATCGCTAAGGTGGTCTAATGTTGACCTGACACACTGAAGTGGCCAAACACACCAACACACAGTGAACTGCAGGCACACACAGCATTATGGAGGTTGGTGAACACACACTCAAATGTGCAAAAGCATGCCGGCCATCTTGTAGGGTAACAATACAAAAATCTCATATGCCTTTGTAATATGGATATGCCACGCAATATTCTCCCATAGATCTTGCAAAGGTACAGCTTCTCACCTGTGTGTTCTTCTCATGCGGACTGTAAAGTTACCACTCTGAGTGAAACCTCTCCCTCATACTTTGCAAGAACATGGCTTCTCTCCTGTGTGTATTCAATTTGGACTTTTCCACAAGTATGACATTTTAAAAAAAAGAGTCTTTACCTGGACGCTTTTTACTGTGAAGTTTTGATCTGGTAGAGTTGTATACATTGTTACTGTGACTTTTACGATGTACTTTCTGGTTTTCTGATACCGCATCTCTAGTTGATCCTGAGTCTTCATGCTTGCCTCTTGCCTGATATTGGTTCTCACCTACATGAGAGTTGTGAGAGAGGAATATATTGCAAGAATATGGCTTCTCACCTGTGTGGCATCTCACATGTCTCTGCAATGTTGACCTATACTTAAAATCTATTCCACAAAACTTTTTACCTGGGTGAGTATTATAGTGAATGTCTGACATGGTAGAGGTGTATACATTGTTACTGTGATGTTGATTATTTGGGTCTGGCTCTGCATCTCTAGTTGATCCTGAGTCTTCATGCTTGCCTCTTGCCTGATCTTGACTCTCAGCTACATGAGAGCTGTGAGAGAGGAGCTGGTGGTCTCTGTTTGGTTCTGGTTCACTGTCGTCACTTTCCTCATAAGTAGGAGTCAACATAAAGGCATCAGTCTCCTGCTTCAGTACGAGCTGCTCTCCCTCCTGACTGCTGCAGAGTTCCTCCTGTTCCTCTTTAATCTGTGGAGGCTCTGGGTCCTCCTGGTCCAGACTGGAGTTCCTCTCCTGAACACAGAGCTGCTGGTCAGCGAGAACCTCCTCTTCCTTACAGACATGTTGCTGTGGGAGCTCTGGAGGGCCAGAGAACAAAAGATAGGATACTACAGTGATGGTACAGAAAACATGCAGACATGCCACTGAATTAGGGTTAACTAGGGTGACCATGTGTCCTCTTTTTAAGAAGAAAACATTTTTATTTGTGAATCAGTAGAATTGTTATATCTCAACTAATAAGCTGTTTAAATGTTACAAATAGGCCTACTATAAACAATCTGTAGGCAGACATTAGCAAAATATAGTGTAACCTATAAATATATTAGTATTATACTAATATTAAACTTTTTATTTAATGTTACATAATTGTTCCAATACACTAATTTCTACTATTTCCTCCTCCCGGTTGTGGATCAAAGAGCCTCTGCAGTGGACTGATTTAGCCAGAGCCAGGATGTTAAATATGCGCTCCTTCGAGCCGCCTCTCTTCTTGAGAGCAACATGCCTTTTCTGTTTTACTAAAATTACTGTTGTGATCGTCTGCGCGTGCGTGTGAGCGTGTTGCTATTTTACTTAACACAAAATAGAATATATTCTAATTTTATGTTATTAAATATTGAAGTTTTGCTCACCTGTCCTGTGTAACTGTATTTCGGGTTTCCAAGCGATATCCAGCAGTCTGCGCTGACGGTCGATCTCTTCTTCGTACTCGAGGACAGTTTTTCTAAAAACTCCGAATATTTCCTCAGCAGCTGCAGTTAGTCGCTCGTTCACAAACTCTCTCAGAGACTCAACTGAAGGCATTGTTGTTCAATTACAAATGCAATCATTAGCGACGCAACGACTACAATACCTTCTTCCAGCGAAATCGACGCTACTAGGGGTTGCCTTGTTTACTTCCGCTGGATGTCACACTGTTAATTTCCGACAGTGGAAGTGCAAGAGCTTTTTGTTCCGCTTTAATCTGATGCCATTTTATCCAAAACTTGTGGGTTTAACAGTAGCAAGATTAAGTGATGGGCTTTTGTTGGAAATTATTTTGCATAAAAAACAAATAATCACTGGCTGAATTATTTAGATTATTTAAGTAGAAACGCCTAAATGTAAATGTTATGTAAGTAAAAGAACATAAGTATTAGCGAAATAATATTTAAAGATAGAAAAGTTATATTAGTTATTTTGCTGAATGGCTTGTCGTTGTCCATTTCTTTACCTTTAATTACTGATGCCATGATGTGAACATTTGTAAGTAGTAGTCAATACTAATGTCAGTTGTGCCTACTTTACATTATATTGGATACTTTGACAAAGCAACTTATTTTATAATCTCATTCTAAGTTTTACTAAAATATTAACCTGCAAAGTAGGCTAACTATCGTAACTATATCTGTCCTATTAAATGTTTTAGTGTGAAAGGTGGTGAAGAACTACTGACAAAAACCACAACACGCTGGACTTGAACATTTATGACAAAAGTCTGATGCTCTTGTCCACAGGATAATTGCTCATCCAAATCACACCATCAGTGTTAGTAACAGCCAGTTCTTGCAAAATTTTGAGGTTAAACATTGTTTTACTGAACTGAAACTTTTCCCACATGTTTTGGAAGAATATAGTTTCTCACCTGTGTGGATGCTCTGGTATCTCTGTAATTTTGACTGAAACTTAAGAGCTTTCCCACATGTCACATTTCAAAGACTTTTTCCATGAGCACCTATTACAGTGAATATTTGCCATCGTGCAGTTAAAGACATTGTTAGTGTGACTATGGTATGTTTGAACTTCTCTGTGGTTTTGGCTCTGCCCTTCTAGTTGATACATTATTAATCATATTCTTTAAAATGAACTGGCCTTAACTGACAACTGTTCTGAAATTTAATTCATCTTTTATCAAGAAAATATTTAGCTTTTAGTCAGCTGATCAGTGAAAGGGAGATACTTTTATCTTAGATCCTATGAAGTTGAAATCAATCAGGCAGAATTTGATTCTTAGTTAAAGCTGTTTTATTTACATACATGGTCAGACCCAGAGCAGAACCGAAGTACCACCCAGAATCTGACCCGAGATATAGACCCAGATATATAGTATGGAGTCAAGTAACTCCACATAGGTACACAGCATTCTTTGACATAGACATAGTCTACGTGATACTAAATGTTCTTCTCCTGGCTTTCCACCAGCTCACCAGAAGAACCTTCAGGTCCATCCATACAATTCGGTGAAAAACACATACATGGTCCCAAGGTTACACAAACGTATAAAATATATTAAATTATAGTGGTCAACTGATTTGGCTGCTCACTGGCTGCTTTATCTCAGCTGCAGATATTTAGAGAGCAGGGCGGTTGATAATGTCAAAATCTAAACAAAGAAAAGTCATGTATAATTACATTACTCCATGCAGAGTACAATCTAATATATAATATTAGTCAAAATATATATATATTAATATATATATATATATATATATATATATAGTTATCTTAGTCAGTAATGTGTTGTTTTAGATATAATTGTATTATTTAATGAAATAGAACAATACATTGGGTTATGCTGTAGATTTCAGAATGTGACTGGTGTTAAAGGTAAAGTTTGTCAGAAGTTCAACTGAATTATTCTCTACAGCAGGGGTTTTCAAAGTCTGAGAGTGTAGGCCTCCCCTCAGACAAAGCTTGGGAAAAGGTTTCACTTCCATTCGCTGAGCCTCCCTCTACAGTATAACAATATATATTTAACGCTAGCCAGTGATGGTTTCAGATTAGATCTGCTGTCATTTAGGATGAAAGAAATGTGTTAACATTTAGAAAAGATGATGGTGAAATTTATGGCTCCAAATCTAACTCTTTCACCACCTTCCCAAAACTCACAAGGGGGAGTGCTAACATCATTTCACAGCAGCAGCACTGACAAAGCTGCCTGCAGTGCCTGCATGTGTCCACATACATTTTTTTGTTTATTGGCCTTGTGAGTTCATTGGCCAATGCAGATTATCTGAATATGCCAGATACCCACACGATTAATCGGTCTATCACTAATAGCATAGTAAATATGGTTCTTCTATAATCATGCAAAAAACAAACAGTCAGACACATAAGTGAGGTTGTGTATAAAAATAGCAAAAAGAAGACAACTTCAAACTTAAAATGACTTTTTATATGGCAATGTAAAACAGTGATGCCAGTTTTTATCAAATGTAAAATCTGATTTCTTGCAAGGATGTATGGGAGGCTTCATATAGAACTATCAATACTACTTGAGGTACAAAGACTTTAAGTCCTTGTTTAACTTTAAACAAAAGTGATTTTGAGATGCTTCATAAAAAGACATTTGGCAAAGCCTCCAAAAATCACGATCACAACAGCCGCTACTGTGCACCTATTGTGAAACTAAAATACTTACTCGATTTGGGAGATTACGATTGTTTCAAAGAAATACTTTTGCTAACAGAAATACACAACAGTCACATGAAGGAAAACTTTACAATAAGAAACTGACATTTTTTTTTCATTGTTTCCTGTCTATCAAACTGTCAATCTTTTTAACTGATTGCACACTAGAACTACTGACAAAAACCACAAGGTGCTGGTATTTTGAAAAACTGAACTTTTATCACATTGATCAAATGCTCTCATCCACAAGACAATCAGGCATCTACATCCAAACCTTAAGTTTATAAGCTGCAACTGTGAACTCACTGGGAATAACATTTTTCCTTGGAAATACTGTTTACTAACATAAATATAATACAGTAATATGAAAGTAAAATTTCCATTAAGATATTAAGCTCTCATCTTTTTGGAACATATTTTATATAATAATAATAATTATTATTATATGTGTAATAATAATAATAATTATTATATAATAATATATCATTCAGTACGTGAACAGGTCTCCACAAGAGCTTCAGTGTGATGGTTTCTTCTATGTATATTAATCCTCAGATGCTGCAATTATGTGGCCCCTCACTTCTCTGAGTCCTTGTGTGTTCTGACCACAACAGTGGTGAAGTGTAACTAATTACATTACTCAAGTACACTTCTTAAGTACAAATTTGAGGAACTTGTGCTTCACTTTGTGAGTGTTGTCCATTTTCTGCTACTACAGTTTATACTTGTGCTCCACATTTTAGAGGGAAATGCTGTGCTCTTTACTCTGGTAACTTTTGTTACTAATTACTTTTCAGATGCAGATTAATAATACAAAATATATTCTACAATTAAAAAAATCTTGTATTTCTACAGTATATAGACAGCATAAGACTTTATTGATCCTCGGGGGAATATTCACAGTTTGGGGCAAGTTGTCTCAATGACACACGTGATTACTTGCCCCAGTACAAATAAACACATAGAACATGCTCAAAAAACTATGTGAAATTGTTGTAATTACCTCTGACACAAGTATTAAATGATACTGTAAATAGAATCTTACACACTGTAGTTTACAGCAGCAGCCATGTGCCTGGACAAGACTGAATTCATGACAGAGTATATACGGTCTTATACCGTAGGCATGTAGTATGTTAGTAGATACAAACACACACACACACACACACACACACACACACACACACACACACACACACTACATGATCCAGTTATTAATTTAGTTAGGCAACAAGGGTAGTAGACAAATAAGCTTGTAATTAATTTGTAATTGCAAGGAGGAAAGTGTTTTTGAAGGAAGGAAGAAAATTATCAACAGAAGACAGAGAATGACAGAACACCAGCTGACATAATGTTAAAGGCAGTCAGGCAGGTGAAGTTGAAGAACAAATCAATCAGAAGTACAGCTAAGAATTTTAACGTAAGCCACCAACATCTCTTTTGGCCTCATCTATGTGGAGCCATTTTCATACAATATTCGAAAGAAGACATTGTTTAAGTGTGTGAAATGCAACAAATGGGCCTGTAATGCTTGCACCTCAGGCCAGGCAATTTATGTGTGCCAGAACTGTGACACTAAAGACATGCCTGATTAGTCAGATACATATGTAGGTCGTACACAAAATTCACATTGTTGCATTAGTGTGTTTAAACACCCCATCTGTTTAATTAAGAAGTTATACATTTAAGCAAGTTATCTGCAGCATTACATTCAATTAGCATAGATCTATTTGCACTCCAGAGAACGTTTGATTTTAAAGTTCAAAGAAAGAGGTTGTCCCACTTAATATGTGCTCTGCCAACATTTTTGTTTTGAATTAAATTATTTATTTTCCGAATTCCCTAGGCTTGATTGTTGATTGATTTTACTTTTAGTTCTGGTTACAATTTGAAATTGAAATTAATATTCACAATTAAGTGTTCTAACTGTTTGATAATCCAGTGTGAAAACTTACCCGATGCAGTGTGACAACTTACCTGCCGATGGGGCAAATTGTCAGAAGTGCACACTCTATTCAACAGTCTACAGCTCCATAATGAGATAAGATATGAAGATGTAATGAATACAAAACTGCTGCCCAAGACTTCATTCTTTCATTTGGTTTGACATTTGTACCATTGTGATGTACGGTGCTCAGTAAATATTAGATGGTGTGAAAAGTGTGACAACATACCGCACTCTCCCCTACATAAAGTAGTTAAAACTAGCTTCACCTTTAGAAGCTGCAACATTAAAGTGATGTACACATTCATTAATTAACAATTACAATCCATTTATATAATAAACATTCTGAAACGGGCAATTCCGCAAATCATATGGAATATTTCTTCAGCAGCAGTTAGCCGCTCGTTGACAAACTCTCTGATACTCAACTTTAAGCATATTATGATGCTGCTACCCTCCTACCTACCTTAATGCAGGACTTTTACTTGTAACAGAGTATTTCTACACTGTGGTACTGCTTATTTTACTTGAAGTAAAAGATCTGAGTACTTCTTCCCCCACTGGACCACAAAGCAATATAACTGAATCGTCATCCACATATATTACGAATTCAAGGCTACTTGTGTGTATGCGATCGTATATGCATTGATAAATCAGACACATCAACAAATCTTTTCCCGCAGATCTTACAGAGGTACGGCTTATCACCGGTGTGGGCTCTTCTCATGTGGACTTTCAGGTGATCACTAACTCTGAAATCTTTCCCACATGTTATGCAAGAATAAGGCTTTTCACCCATGTGGACACTTATATGCCTTTTCAAGTTTGACAATACACTAAATCTTTTCCCGCAGGTCTTGCATAGGTACGGCTTCTTACCAGTGTGTCTCCTTATGTGGACTTTCAAGGAACTGTCACATTGGAAATCTTTCCCACATGTTTTGAAAGTGTGCCGCCTCTCATCTGTGTGGATGATCTGGTATCTCTGTAATTTTGACTTGTGGTGACTTGCAGTGAAGTGCCTCCCCTTCAGCCAATGGCTGAATTTGTCACAGACGGCCCACTTCAGCAGCAAAAATTCCAGCCTGTGCTCGCTGAAGTAAGGGTGAGCCAAGATGTCGCCACAAATTAGTTCACTCTTCAGGGTTTGGATTGAATCCCGACATGCATTACTCCAGTCACTTGATGCAAGAGCTGGTGGAGAAGATGACTTTGTCTTGGGCTTCCTGCCTTTCACGGTCTTAGACTGTTGGCGACCAGAAAGAAGCCTGAACAAGGGTTTTGCTTTTGCAGAGCAATCAGCGATGAAATGCTGATAATAAAAGACCATGCCCAGGACAGACTTGATCTTTTTCCAGGACGACGTGACACCATCACTCTCCATCAGGTCAGCCTCTCCCACATCCACAATAGCTTTTACCTTGTTAGGGTCTGTCCTCACCCCATTTTCACAGATGATTTTTGAAATTAAGCTTTGCTTTGAACAAACCCAGAGACAGTTTTCTGCACAGTGGGAAAGCCAGTGGTTTGTTGGCCATGAGGAGGTAGCCGCTGAGCTGACCACTCTGCAGGAGGACTGTGAGGAGAAGGAGAACCAGGTCATTAAGGTGAACGGTAGACAAGGGAAATGATGGCACTGGTAGAGGGAAATCGGGTCAAGCTGAGATCAATAAAAAACGGAGCTCCACCAGAGAGAGACAGAGTGGGAGACTAATGCAACGCTCTGGAGGATCATCTCAGGCGGACATATAGGAGGCCGAGATAAGAAAGGAGAAAAAGAAGGCAGGGAAGGAGACAGAGAAGAGGCTGAAGAAGGAGAGAAAATAGGAGGAGAAAAGAGACAAGAAAGAGAAAAAAGAAAATGAGAAGGGAAATGAGAGATTGAAGAGCGAGAAAAAAGAAAAGGAGGAGAGGAAGATGGAGAAGAGAGAACACTAACAGCCTTTCCCCCTTCCTAACCCTCTCACCCCTATCCCATATCCCTGCTCCTCCTACCCTCTTTCCCCCCATCTCCCCATCGAGCTTTCCTAATCACCTCACCCCTGTCTCCCTATTACCCCAACTGTCCCCTCATCTCCCCATCCTTCCTCTTCTTCCTTGCCCTCCACCCCTCTTAACTTTCTCCACCCTCTTACCCCTTTACCCCTCCTCACATCATCCTTTTCTTCCTTTTGTCTTCTCAACAACATGCAGGTCCATAGAATGTATATGTACAGGTCATGTCACCTGATGACACTTAAATAAACACAATTAAATGTGACAACTTGGTCATGAGTTTCACCTGAAAACTTATTCATTCCGGAAAGCGTTT
>NC_060170.1:14524710-14539831 GCF_021292245.1 Micropterus dolomieu
GTGTATGCGATCGTATATGCATTGATAAATCAGACACATCAACAAATCTTTTCCCGCAGATCTTACAGAGGTACGGCTTATCACCGGTGTGGGCTCTTCTCATGTGGACTTTCAGGTGATCACTAACTCTGAAATCTTTCCCACATGTTATGCAAGAATAAGGCTTTTCACCCATGTGGACACTTATATGCCTTTTCAAGTTTGACAATACACTAAATCTTTTCCCGCAGGTCTTGCATAGGTACGGCTTCTTACCAGTGTGTCTCCTTATGTGGACTTTCAAGGAACTGTCACATTGGAAATCTTTCCCACATGTTTTGAAAGTGTGCCGCCTCTCATCTGTGTGGATGATCTGGTATCTCTGTAATTTTGACTTGTGGTGACTTGCAGTGAAGTGCCTCCCCTTCAGCCAATGGCTGAATTTGTCACAGACGGCCCACTTCAGCAGCAAAAATTCCAGCCTGTGCTCGCTGAAGTAAGGGTGAGCCAAGATGTCGCCACAAATTAGTTCACTCTTCAGGGTTTGGATTGAATCCCGACATGCATTACTCCAGTCACTTGATGCAAGAGCTGGTGGAGAAGATGACTTTGTCTTGGGCTTCCTGCCTTTCACGGTCTTAGACTGTTGGCGACCAGAAAGAAGCCTGAACAAGGGTTTTGCTTTTGCAGAGCAATCAGCGATGAAATGCTGATAATAAAAGACCATGCCCAGGACAGACTTGATCTTTTTCCAGGACGACGTGACACCATCACTCTCCATCAGGTCAGCCTCTCCCACATCCACAATAGCTTTCACCTTGTCAGGGTCTGTCCTCACCCCATTTTCACAGATGATTTTTGAAATTAAGCTTTGCTTTGAACAAACCCAGAGACAGTTTTCTGCACAGTGGGAAAGCCAGTGGTTTGTTGGCCAGGAGGAGGTAGCCGCTGAGCTGACCACTCTGCAGGAGGACTGTGAGGAGAAGGAGAGCCAGGTCATTAAGGTGAACGGTAGACAAGGGAAATGATGGCACTGGTAGAGGGAAATCGGGTCAAGCTGAGATCAATAAAAAACGGAGCTACACCAGAGTGAGACAGAGTGGGAGACTAATGCAACGCTCTGGAGGATCATCTCAGGCGGGAGCGGAAATACAGCAGAGAGGTGGAGGAGAAGTGGCTCCACAAGGAGAGAAAGACGGAGGAGATTAAGCACCTGAGCTAGCAAAATACTGAGCTTCAGGTACGACACATCAGCTGATCACTTATTGGAATAACAACTTGTTGGATGCTAACAGTTTGTTTCAGATTTAGTCTTCAGAAGAGAAAACACTGAATGGTTTTCTACTTTTGTCTTTTCAGGAACACGCCTCAAAAAACGGACATATAGGAGGCCGAGATAAGAAAGGAGAAAAAGAAGGCAGGGAAGGAGACAGAGAAGAGGCTGAAGAAGGAGAGAAAATAGGAGGAGAAAAGAGACAAGAAAGAGAAAAAAGAAAATGAGAAGGGAAATGAGAGATTGAAGAGCGAGAAAAAAGAAAAGGAGGAGAGGAAGATGGAGAAGAGAGAACACTAACAGCCTTTCCCCCTTCCTAACCCTCTCACCCCTATCCCATATCCCTGCTCCTCCTACCCTCTTTCCCCCCATCTCCCCATCGAGCTTTCCTAATCACCTCACCCCTGTCTCCCTATTACCCCAACTGTCCCCTCATCTCCCCATCCTTCCTCTTCTTCCTTGCCCTCCACCCCTCTTAACTTTCTCCACCCTCTTACCCCTTTACCCCTCCTCACATCATCCTTTTCTTCCTTTTGTCTTCTCAACAACATGCAGGTCCATAGAGTGTATATGTACAGGTCATGTCACCTGATGACACTTAAATAAACACAATTAAATGTGACAACTTGGTCATGAGTTTCACCTGAAAACTTATTCATTCCGGAAAGCGTTTTCTGTTTTAACTGATAAGCCAGCCCTTTTATTGTTTTAATTTAATTTAATTTGTGCATGTTATGTCATATTTTATTGTTGTCTTTTATCAACTGCCATGATTTTAATGCTTTTATCTTTCTGTGAAAGCACTTTGTACAGTGTTTGATAAGTGCTCTACAAATGATGTTTATTATTATTATGATAGCAGGATTCAGATAATTGAAGTGACGTATGGCGGTTTATGTCAAATCAGCCAAACATACAAGGTTTCTTATTGAATAATTGTTTTTTATTGCTATATACCTCTACCAGCACTCTGTAGAGCAGTGTTGCTAATATGGCTGTAAATGAAAGCAGACTGTTCAAGCAGTAATTTCACAGCAGAAGTACTAAAGAAACACATAAAAACAGCAGTCACTGCAAACGGTTTCTACTGATCAAAACAAAATCTGCTTTTCTGGGACAGGCAGACTCACCACTAGACAGCTCTGTAATTCTACTTCTGTCTCAATTGGTTGGTAAAACTTGCTCTGATATACAACAGATATACTGTAGATCTACGTAGATTTTCTGGACAAATTGTGTCTCCAGCGTCTCATCAGTTAATGCTACCAGGCTGAGTTCTGTTCTTGGCTCGTCCTCTGAGTCTGCCACAGCCTGTATTATAGATATGTTACCTCAGTTATTCAGGTCCCCAATCTACGATGGAGTATTAGGGCCACATTGAGGGGAAAAATATTTTTTTTATTTTGCATTTCTAGAATAAAGTGGAAATGTCGAGAAAAAAGTCAAATTTACGAGAATGAAGTGGATATGAAGAGAATAAAGTCAAAATTACGAAGATATAACGTAGAAATTACGAGAATAAAGTTGAAGGAACTACCATAGTTAGTTTACCAGTGTATCTATCTATCTATCTATCTATATATATGCTCCTCATTGATTTTATTAAAACTTTAACATACAAACTAACTATTGTAACTATAGCTGTCATATAAATGTTTGAGGTAAACGATGGTCTCTTAAAAACTGAGGAGTTACGACATTTGGAAAATGATCTTATCCACATGACAATTGCTCATCCACATCACACCATTAGCTTAACAGCCAGTGCTGTGCACTCACTGTGAAACAAAGCTTCCCAAGATATTTAAGACTCTTATTCTGAGAAATGCTGCTGCTCAAACATACTGTGATGTATGTAAATCCAAAGACACAACTATTGCAAAACTGTGAGGTTAAACATCGTTTTACTGAACTAACACTTTCCCCACGTTTTGCAAAATACGGTTAAACATCGTTTAAGTAGGCAGAAACTTTCCCAAAATATGGTTTCTGACCTGTATTGATGCTCTCTGCAAGTGAAAGTTAAAATTAATAGCTTTTTCCCCACGTGTCACATTTGAAAGACTTTTCCCGTGTGCACATATTACAGTGTATATTTATCATGGTACAATTAGACATTGTTAATGTGACTATTTATTTTGTAAGGACTTTTCTATGGTTTTGGCTCTGACTTTTTAGTTGATACAGAGTTTCTATCCAATTCAATGACACAACTTCACGTGACAAAGGCATAAAACATTCTTTGTCTGGTCATAGTGATTACAGATGTTCTTCCAGGTAACCAGGGGAACCTTCAGGTCCATCCATACCAACTTAATCAGGTGAAAAACACAGACATGGTATGAAAGTTACATAAACCTATATAAATATAAAATGTACAGTGGCGTGAAAAAGTGTTTGCCCCTTTCCTGATTTCTTATTTTTTTTGCATGTTTGTTACACTGAAATGTGTCACATCAAACAAATTGAAATATTAGACAAAGGTAACATAAATAAACACAAAATGCAGTTTTTAAATGAAGGTTTTTATTATTAAGGGGAAAAATTCCAAACCTACATAGCCCTGTGTGAAAAAGTGATTGCCTTCTAAGGGCCACCCTTAGAAGCAACAACTGCAATCAAGTGTTTGCGATAACTGGCAATGAGTCTTTTAAAACGCTGTTAAGGATTCGCTCACAGTGACACACATACACAGAGTACTTGGGCACCCGACTGAGTGAAGAGCCTGTTATTTATCTGGCTCAGGGTCAGGCATTATCTCATCACAATTACACGTTATCACTGAAGTCTGAACAGTACAGAGAACAGAGATGATTTGTCTGTTACTTCACATGTTCAGCACCAAATCATACATGAATCACCGAGTCCAGGGGTTACATGAATCATTAAAAATGCTCAATACATCTATATGTATTTGGCTATGACAAACTTTAACTAAAAGGATTTCAAGATAATTCATTAATAGATATTTGGCAAAACCAGCAACAGTCAAGATCACATCATTACTTCAACAGCCACTGCTGTTCACTGACTGTGAAACTAATTGTTTTTGTCAGTGTGGGAGATTACGGTTGTTTCAAAGAAATACTGTTGCTAACAGAAATAAATAGTCACATGACGGAAAACGAGAAAGAGATACTGTGACCTCTTCTCAATGGGAAATTGTCTACATCCATTTACAGATATGCAGGGCGGCAGTAGCTCAGTCCGTCAGGATTACGCTGGGAACTGGAGGGCCACTGGTTCGAGACCGGTGACCGAGACAGCATAGACTGGTAGCTGGAGAGGTGCCAGTTCACCTCCTGGCCACTGCTGAAGGTGAGCACGCCCCTGAACCCCCAATTGCTTGGGGCGCACTGAGTGGCAGCCCCGTCACTCTGACAACCCTCTGTGTGTTGTGTGTGTATACTAATAACAATAACACCACA
Organism: Micropterus dolomieu; assembly: GCF_021292245.1. Classification (NCBI taxonomy): domain Eukaryota; kingdom Metazoa; phylum Chordata; class Actinopteri; order Centrarchiformes; family Centrarchidae; genus Micropterus; species Micropterus dolomieu. The sequence continues at coordinate 14,529,391 of NC_060170.1, forward strand.
AGACTGAGAACATTGAATTTCCCCTTGTATACTAGTTAATAAAGTATGTCTTCTTCTAGCAATTGCAAAAGTGTATTTCATTCAGTAGGTGAACACATCTCCAGAGGAGTTTCAGCCTGATGATTTCTCCCATTTACAGTGATCCTCAGTGTTTTTTCAGGATCTCTCTACAAACCACTAGACCTGAATCATCCAAAATATTATGCAAAAACAAGGTTACGTGCCAGTATGCAATTTTTTATGCCTTGTCAAATGATATGCTTTACCAAATCCTTTCCCACAGATCTGGCAAAGGTAAGGCTTCTCGCCTGTGTGGGTTCTCATGTGCTCGGTTAAGTGACCTCTGAGTCTGAAACGTTTTCCACATGTTTCACAACAATATGGCTTCTCACCTGTGTGGGTTCTTATATGAACTTTCAAGGAACTGTCAGATTGGAAATTTTTCCCACATGTTTCGCAAGTGTGTGGCTTTTGTTTTGTGTGGATTCTCAGGTGTCTTTGCAATCTTGACTTATACTTCAAAGCTTTTCCACATGTCTCACATTGGACAGACCTTTCACCTGTGTGAGGATTATGGTGAATTTCTGACCTGGTAGAGTTGTGTACATTATTACTATGACTTCTGTTTTCATGATGTCTCGTCTGTGGCTCTGCATCTCTAGTTGATCCTGAGTTTTCATGCTTGCCTCTTGCCTGATCTTGTCTCTCAGCTACATGAGAGCTGTGAGAGAGGAGCTGGTGGTCTCTGTTTGGTTCTGGTTCTCTGTGGTCACTTTCCTCTCAGCTACATGAGAGCTGTGAGAGAGGAGCTGGTGGTCTCTGTTTGGTTCTGGTTCTCTGTGGTCACTTTCCTCATAAGCAGGAATCCACATAAAGACATCAGTCTCCTGCTTCAGTACGAGCTGCTCTCCCTCCTGACTGCTGCAGAGTTCCTCCTGTTCCTCTTTAATCTGTGGAGGCTCTGGGTCCTCCTGGTCCAGACTGGAGTTCCTCTCCTGAACACAGAGCTGCTGGTCAGCAAGAACCTCCTCTTCCTTACAGACATGTTGCTGTGGGAGCTCTGGAGGGCCAGAGAACAAAAGGAACATGATACTACTGCGATGGTAAAGAAAACATGCAGACATGCGAGCAAATCAACAGCAGTACACTTTTAAACCACTGCCACTTGGATTATATATATCTGTTGTTTTTTTACACACCTGTTCTGTGTAACTGTATTTCCGGTTTCCAAGCGATATCCAGCAGTCTGCGCTGACGATCAATCACTTCTTCGTACTCGAGGACAGTTTTTCTGAAAACTCCGAATATTTCTTCAGCAGCAGCAGTTAGTCGCTCATTGACAAACTCTCTCAGAAACTCAACTGAAGACATTGTTGCTTAATTATAAATTAAATAAATAACGTTATCTGCGCTACGACTGCAATATCTTCTTCCAGCTAATTCAGTACGTTCGTGCAGTATGCGGAGTTGTTTACTTCCGCTGGATGTCACAATGTTAAGTTCCGACAATGGACGTGCGGGAGCTTTTTGTTCCGCTTTAATCTGATGCCATTTTATTCACAACATTTGTTTTTACTAACAATTATGTACATCTACCTCGCTTCATTCCACAGAGGAATTTGGTACTCTTTTCTAAACTACTACTTTTTTTTGACTCACTTGTTTTGCTACTTAGCAGAAAATGATTTTGCATAAATTAACAAATAAGCAGTGACTTAAAATTGCTATAAATGTCAGAGGTCGCACACCTCTGGAGCAACTAGGGTTTAAGAGTCTTGCTCAGGGACACAGTGGTGGATGGACTCACAGTGGATTTAAACCCGCATTTCTCACACTAAAGGCATGTGTCTTGTCCACTTTCCATCCCCACCACCATTTGACTTTATAATAATAATAATAATAATCCTTATTTGTAGAGCACTTTTCAAAAACAAGTTACAAAGTGCTTTAACAAGTGTAAAGAATAATACAAAAAAAAAGAAAAAAAAAAAAGATAATAGACTTTAATTACTGATGCTATAACGTGAACATGTGGATGCAGCAGCTAGTCAACAATAAGACATTTGGAAAATGCTCTTATCCACATGACAATTGCTCATCCACATCACACCAATATATCTATATTGTTTTGTTCATAGTGTGTATATTAGTGTTGTCTATACTGTAGTTTGTGTCTGATTTTATTTTATTATTATTTTATTATTGTGTTATGGTACTTGCATGAGTAAGCACATCATGAGCAATATACAATCCTGAGTCAAATTCCTCGTATGTGTACACATACCTGGCAATAAAGCTGATTCTGACTCTGATTTGTTTCACAGTGAGTGCTGTGCACTCACTGTGAAACAAAGCTCCCCAAGACTTTTGAGTCATTATTCCGAGAAATTATGTTGCTCAAACATATTGTGATGATGAAAATCCAAAGACACAACTATTGCAAAACTGTGAGGTTAAACATTGTTTTACTGAACTAACACTTTCCCCACGTTATGCAAAATACGGTTTCTCACCTGTGTAGATGCTCAGTTGTATCTGCAAGCTTTTTCCCCACACGTCACATTTAAAACTGAAAACACCCCCTCAAAATTCAAATCTCAGAATTGAAAATCGAACGTACCCAACGATTGAATAATCAAAAATTCGGGTCCGGCCCGACAAGTGCAAAGGAATATCTTATATGATGTAAAAGTTGATATGTAATTATCATCAAACAAAACCCACCTGTCAGTCAGACATACTGTATAAATGAGGTAGCGTATAAGCATAATAAAGGCACGTTCACATTTAATAGCACTTCTTAAATGGTAACAGTGATGTCAGTCTTTCTCAAATGTAAAATATGAATTCTTGCAAAGATGTGTATGAGGCTTCATGTAAAAGTATCACTACTACTTGAGGTACAAAGATTTTAAGACCTTGTTAAACTTGTGATGACAGTTCTAGTTAAAATAAACACTTTGAGGCAAGCACTTGTATTTCTTTAGTTTTATTCAGTCATCAGCAGATGGACTCACAGTGACACACATACACAGAGTACTTGGGCACCCGACTGAGTGAAGAGCCTGTTATTTATCTGGCTCAGGGTCAGGCATTATCTCATCACAATTACACGTTATCACTGAAGTCTGAACAGTACAGAGAACAGAGATGATTTGTCTGTTACTTCACATGTTCAGCACCAAATCATACATGAATCACCGAGTCCAGGGGTTACATGAATCATTAAAAATGCTCAATACATCTATATGTATTTGGCTATGACAAACTTTAACTAAAAGGATTTCAAGATAATTCATTAATAGATATTTGGCAAAACCAGCAACAGTCCAGATCACATCATTACTTCAACAGCCACTGCTGTTCACTGACTGTGAAACTAAATGTTTTTGTCAATGTGGGAGATTACGGTTGTTCCAAAGAAATACTGTTGCTAACAGAAATATAGGTAATAAAGTCACATGAAGGAAAACTTTATACCAAGATAATTTGACCTCTTCACAGTGGGAAATTGTACACATCCGATTACAGAGATGTAACAATTGCAACAGTTTATTTAATTCAATAAGAGAACACATCTCCAGAGGAGTTTCAGCTAGATGGTTTCTCCTCTGTATATTGATCCTCAGGGTCCAGTTGTTCAAAAGTAATCTGAACGGATTTCAGCTATCGGATTGTTCAAATCTTTAGTACAATAGGGATTCATTGATCCATAAAAACAGAAGGGTGGATTCAGGGTGGATTTTAGAAACAAAATGTCTCTATAACTTTAAAATTTTTCCAAATAATACAACATTTTACCCTGTAGGAGCCTATATACACATTCATTTATATTTTGCACTTGATTTGTTTAAAATTTAGAGTGGTACAGTAGATAAAGTTGACATTACCTATAAGCCATTTAGTACAGTAAAGTAAAAAATAAATAAAATCAAATTAATAATCCCCCAAACAGCTGTCAATATCAAACAAAACTAATGTATTTCATTCCAACTTTTACTTGTTACTTTAAATTAATTACAAAGACACAATCATCAGAGATGAACCGTTCAAAAGTAGTTTGTAACAATTGCATCCCTTATTGCAGGTCCAGTCAGTCCCTCATTCTGAGATTGCCTCCTAAAAGCTGCTGTCTGACCTCTGAATGAATTTTATTTTAACTACTGGACAGCACATGCTCAAAATATCCACAGTGTATCTGTGAATAATGTATATTTGTTTGTTTTTCTTGGATTTGTTGTGGGTCAGATGGGGAGTCTGTTAAAAGAAATTGAAAATGGAAGGAAATGTTTGTGCTGTTTTATTGTGCATTTTCTGTCTCTTCAAATTAAAGTGATCCCACACTGGCTGTTCTACCTGTTGGTCTTTATATCATTAACAACCTACGTTGTGATATGCAGTCCATACCTAATCCATTTTACTTTAGTGCCAGTTTTTCAAAGCAAAACCTGATTGGATCACCCTGATCCAGATACAAGCTTTTCAAGATAACCAAATTCGGGATTTCTAGTGCTCTAAATGGGACTATATATCACAAAGTAGGCTGTTGGGTATATAAAGAACAACAGGTAGAATAGTAGAGACAGAAAACGCACAATAAAACAACACTAACAATTCCTTCCTTTTTCAATTTCTTTAAACAGTCAGACCCCCCATCTGACCAACAACAAATCCAAGGAAAACAAACACACACTATTCACAAATACACTGTGGATATTTTGAGCATGTGTTGTACATCATAAAAAAGCTAAATGTTATAGTTAACAAAGTAAAAAATGTTCTTCTTCATTTGTAAAGAAATCAGTTTTTGGGACTGACTGGACTGGGAATAAGGGATGCAATTTTAAGAAACTACTTTTGACTGGTTCACTTCTGATGATTGTGTGATTGTAATTAATGTACAGCTGTAAGTGACAGTTAAATACATATTGACAGCTGTTAAGCATTAGAGTATTTTATGGGGACAAAATCCATTTTTACTGTAGTGAAAGGCTTAATAGGTAATGTCTACTTTATCTACTTTATCACTGTAAAGTTTAAACAAATCAAGTGCAAAATATAAATGTTTATATATAGGCTACTACATACAAAATTGTGTATTATTTGACAAATGTTTAAGTTCTGAAAATCATAATCATAGGATAATGCAGATATTTTGGATCAAATGTATCTCAGTCCTTCTAAAAAATTTTGAGCCTGAAGGTTTGATCCAGATCAAAACCAAGATTGGATTAGGTGATCTGATCCAATTTCAGAATCCTGTTCATTTGAACAATCCCTTTTCAGGATTTGATTCAATCTGATAGTCGAAATCCTATCAGTTCACTTTTGAACAACAGGGCCCTGGTGTTTTTTCAGGATTTCCCCCCAAACCACTAGACCTGAATCATCCAAAATATTTTGCAAAAACAAGGTTACATGCCAGTATGCAATCTTTTATGCCTTGTCAAATGAGAGGCTTTACCAAATCTTTTCCCGCAGATCTGGCAAAGGTAAGGCTTCTCGCCTGTGTGGGTTCTCAAGTGGTCTGTTAAGTGACCTCTGTGTCTGAAATGTTTTCCACATGTTTCACAAGAATATGGCTTCTCACCTGTGTGGGTTCTGATGTGGACTTTCAAGTCACTGCTAACACTGAAATCTTTCCCACATGTTTCACAAGAATACGGCTTCTCACCTGTGTGCGTTCTCATATGGACTTTCAAGACACTGCTAGCACTGAAATCTTTCCCACATATTTTGCATAAATATGGCCTCTCACCTGTGTGGATTGTCATATGCCTTTTCAATGCGAATGTTCGACAGAATCTTTTCCCACAAGTCTTGCATTGGTACGGCTTCTCACCTGTGTGGGTTCTCATGTGGACTTTCAAGACACTGCTAACACTGAAAGCTTTCCCACATGTTTTGCATGAATATGGCCTCTCACCTGTGTGAGTTCTAATGTGGCCTTTCAATGTTGAGTTGTCAGTGAACCTTTTCCCACAGGTGTTGCAAAGGTACGGCTTCTCATCAGTGTGGGCTCTTCTCATGTGGATTATCAGGGTGCTGTTAACTCTGAAATCTTTGCCACATGTTTTGCAAGAAAATGGCTTCTCACCTGTGTGGATTGTCAAATGCCTTTTCAATTTTGACATTTCACCAAATCTTCCCCCACAGGTTTTGCAAAGGTACGGCTTCTCACCTGTGTGGGTTCTCATGTGGACTTTTAATGTACTGCTAAGTGTGAAAGCTTTCCCACATGTTTTGCATGAATATGGCCTTTCACCTGTGTGGATTGGCATGTGACTTAATAAACCTGATATATGACGGAACGTTTTCCCGCAGGTCTTGCAAAGGTACAGCTTCTTAACTGTGTGCTTTCTCATGTGGACGTTCAAGGCAGTGCCACTTCTAAAACCTTTTCCACATGTTTTGCAAGAATGTGGCTTCTCGACCGTGTGGGTTCTCAGGTGTCTCTTCAATCCTGACTTATACCTAAAAGCTTTTCCACATGTCTCACATTGGACAGACCTTTCACCTGTGTGAGGATTATGGTGAATTTCTGACCTGGTAGAGTTGTGTACATTGTTACTATGACTTCTGTTTTCATGATGTCTCGTCTGTGGTTCTGCATCTCTAGTTGATCCTGAGTCTTCATGCTTGCCTCTTGCCTGATCTTGACTCTCAGCTACATGAGAGCTGTGAGAGAGGAGCTGGTGGTCTCTGTTTGGTTCTGGTTCTCTGTGGTCACTTTCCTCATAAGCAGGAATCCACATAAAGGCATCGGTCTCCTGCTTCAGTACGAGCTGCTCTCCCTCCTGACTGCTGCAGAGTTCCTCCTGTTCCTCTTTAATCTGTGGAGGCTCTGGGTCCTCCTGGTCCAGACTGGAGTTCCTCTCCTGAACACAGAGCTGCTGGTCAACGAGAACCTCCTCTTCCTTACAGACATGTTGCTGTGGGAGCTCTGGGGGGACAGAGAACAAAAGGAACATGATACTACTGCGATGGTAAAGAAAACATGCAGACATGCGAGCAAATCAACAGCAGTACACTTTTAAACCACTGCCACTTGGATTATATATATCTGTTGTTTAGTTTTATTAAAATAATGAAGCTTCACTCACCTGTCCTGTGTAACTGTATTTCGGGTTTCCAAGCGATATCCAGCAGTCTGCGCTGACGGTCGATCTCTTCTTCGTACTCGAGGACAGTTTTTCTAAAAACTCCGAATATTTCCTCAGCAGCAGCAGTTAGTCGCTCGCTGACAAACTCTCTCAGAGACTCAACTGAAGACATTGTTGCTTAATTATAAAGTAAATAATTAGCTGCGTTACGTTAAATAAATAACGTTATCTGCGCTACGACTGCAATAGACTATCTTCTTCCAGCTAATTGAATGCATTCATGCAGTTTAGACTACTAGCGCCAGTGTTTTTTTTTTTTTTTATTACTTCTTTCTTCTTCTTCTTCGGGTTTTATGGCAGCTGGCATCCATTGAGTTGCATTACTGCCACCTTCCGGCTTTATTTTCCATTTGCTATCTAATCCAGTCGCCCTCAAAAACAAATATCCATTTCCCTCTCCATACTCCAATATTTTTTTTACTGTATTATCTACCCGTCCCATTTTTTAAAAACTGTGTTATCATTTCTTGTCTCTCCCGAGTAAATATCTTGCATGTTGTAAGAAAACACTGTTTCAGCCTCCTGACATTGTTCACACATTCCTGTAGAATGTTTTCCTATAATTAAAAGTGTGCTGTTAAGATTGCTATGCCCAGTTCTCAGCCTGCTTATTATCCCCTGCTCTTTCCTCTTTGCTCCCCTCCTTCTTGATATGCCTACTCTGCTTTGGATTGCATGTAAATGTCTCCCTTTTGTTGCATTATCCCAATTCTGTTGCCATTGTTGATTTACACTTCTCCACACTATCCCTTTCCCCTCTGATTTTCATAATTTAATATTGACTTCAACTGCTTCTATTGCCATCTTATCTGCTTTCTCATTTCCCTGAATTCCCGAGTGTGCAGGGACCCACAAAAATATGACATTTTCCCCCTGCCTAGCTATTCTTGGGTTCATAAATAAGACTTCACACCGCAGGTCCAGGTGACTTCTAGCTGTACCTGTCTTCATGCTTATAAGAGCTGACACAGAGTAACTACAAATTAATATTTCCATATCTCTAATTTGTTCTGTCCATTCAAATGCCATCAATTTGGCAAACAGTTCAACTGCAAACACACAGATGTTCTTTTGCCAAGTTCCACTTGATACCTAGGAACAACAACTGCAGACCCCGTTTTCATCTGCTTGCGTGTCCTTTGACCCATCTGTGAAAATCTGAATACTTTCCTAATACTTACTTTCCGTATAGCTATAATACACACTAGTTAAATCAGCAGTCTTATCATAGCGTTTAATCTTAAGTAATTTCAAATCTACACATGGTGTTTCTAATTCCCAGACAGGTCTGACAGGCCACACCACATTTGTGCCAAACTCTTTATCATATACTCTTGTTTCCTTTGTCATTTGATCCCCTATCCACCCAAAACTTGTTTTTTGTGTTGTCTCCGTCTCCCAGCATGTCTGCAGCACCCTTTTTGCTGGATGGCCATCTCCATGCCCTCTTAAATTGACCCAATAATTAGCCCCCAGCTGCTTCCTCCTCAACCACAGTGGCATTTCACCTGCTTCAACTTGGACAGCGTATACTGGGGAGGTTCTAACTGCTCCTAAGCACACTATTAAAGCCCGAGTTTGTATAACATCCAGGTCTGCTAACACAGATTTGGTTGCTGAACCATATACAATACTTCCATAGTCTAACCTTGATCATATTAAGGTGTATATATGTATTTCAGCGATGCTACATCAGCTCTCCACCCTAATCCTGCAAGACACCTCATGACCAACTTTTTTGCACTTATCAACTACATATCTAATATGTTCCCTCCATGTTAATCTCACATCAAAATACACTCCCAAAAAATGAAAACTTTCAACTCTCTCTAAATTATTTCCATACAATTTCAAATACCCTTCCCCGACTTTCTTTCTTGTGAAGAACATAACTTTTGTTTTTTTCCACTGAAAACTTAATTCCTCATTTTGTTCCGCACTTTTCGACTTGATTTATTCCAACTTGCGTTTTCTTAGCTACATATTCCACATTTCTCCCTCTTTTCCACAATGCTCCGTCATCTGCAAACAATGGTCTCCCAATATCAGTTGGAATGTTTACAAATACATCATTTATCATAATGGAAAATAAAGTTGGACAAGTTGGACTACACTCCCCTGAGGTGTCCCGTTCTCTACAGTATATTGGCTAGATAATTCTGCTCCTATCTTCACCTGAATAGTTCTTTGATTTAAAAAGTCCATAATCCAATTAAACATTCTCTCTCCAACACCCATTAGGTTCAGTTTAATTAGCAACCCTTCCTTCCATAACATATCATATGCCTCTTCCACATCAAAAAACACCCCAACCATTGTCTGTTTATTCACTTGAGCTCTCCTTATTTCATCTTCTAGCCCCAGCACTGGATCTATAGTACTTCTTCCCTTCCTGAAACCGCTTTGATATGGAGCCAACATTTCTTTTTCCTCCAGGAAGTACATTAACCTCTCATTCACCATACGTACCATTAACTTACAGATATGAGACGTCAAGGCTATTGGTCTATAGCTTCCAGGTCGGCTGGCATCTTTTCCAGGTTTCCTTATTGGAATCATTAGCCTCCTTCTTAACTCCCTGGCATTATTCCCTCTTCCCACTTCCCACACTGTTCCAGACTTCCAACACTTAGATGCTTTATCCTGCTATAACATATTTCATCTTTCACCGGCGCTGTCTGTCCTGCATTATCTAGTGTCCTTTTTAACTCTCCTATTCTAAAGGGGACATTCCCAGCAAGCAATAGCCGTCTAGGTTTACTATATGTCAAAAAGTTGATTTATTTCAGTAATTCCATTCAAAAAGTGAAACTTGTATAATGTATACATTCATTCCACACAGACTGATATATTTCAAGTGTTCATTCCTTTTAATTTTGATGATTATAACTGACAACTAATGAAAACCCCAAAATCAGTATCTCAGAAAATTTGAATATTGTGAAAAGGTTCAATATTAAAGACACCTGGTGCCACACTCTAATCAGCTAATTAACTCAAAACACCTGCAAAGGCCTTTAAATGGTCTCTCAGTCTAGTTCTGTAGGCTACACTATCATGGGGAAGACTGCTGACTTGACAGCTGTCCAAAAGACGACCATTGACACCTTGCACAAGGAGGGCAAGACACAAAAGGTCATTGCTAAAGAGGCTGGCTGTTCACAGAGCTCTGTGTCCAAGCACATTAATAGAGAGGCGAAGGGAAGGAAAAGATGTGGTAGAAAAAAGTGTACAAGCAACAGGGATAACCGCACCCTGGAGAGGATTGTGAAACAAAA
>NC_060170.1:14539931-14559411 GCF_021292245.1 Micropterus dolomieu
ACAGCTTTCTCTTTTTTAAGTTAAAGCGTTTCAACATTCCTCAGAATGTAAAGACAGATAAGCGGTATGAAAACCTTCCAGCTGTGTTTTCCTCTGTCGTTGTTGCTGCAGCGGTCTGTGTGACGGCGGGAGCAGAGGGCTCTGTGAGCGGGCGGCTGGCCGGCCTCACACGCTCCTCCCGCGGGTTGGCACAGGCTTCCCCCGCAGCCACTTGTGGAGCTCCTCAACTCCGAAAATATTCAAGAACATTTTTGTTCAGCCATCACTTCTTGCCAACTGTCAATATCCGAAATCTACACAGCTGATTTCTCACCTCAAAACTTCTCAGAAGTGGATTTATTGATGAAATTCCATACGAAAACTGTAAAATATAAAACTTTCTGTTCCTGGCCTCTATCTGGCGCACACAATGATGATGCAGTGAATAGTGACGATTCTCTCTCACCAGTCAGCAGTCTGTTGTGTTTTCACCGTTAAATGTTAGTATCCCTCAGCTCGCTTGGAACCTCTATGGAGGTGAGGTGATACGAAAAAAAGTACCTGGAAGCAGGTACAGGTGCAACATTTCTACAGTGGAAACCCAAACAAAGGCGAGTCGAGCTAAAGGGCCTCCACTCAGACTAGCTTGGTTTGAGGGCGTGCCTGACCCCGCTAGCTGCTTGGCAAGCTTTATGACGCGTTTTCATTGTGACGTCACAAGTAAAGGAAGTGAAGGGCTGGACTACAAACCAGCTGTTTTCAAGTGGTTCAGAGCAGAGCTTTCTGTGGGAGATGGGAACTCCCTTTGGGCTGGACTTTGGGCTTTTTCAGTTTGCAAACCTGTTACATGCACAGAAAAGATATATAACTCAATAAAGGAGAGGGAAAAAGCCTAAACGCATAATACCACCTCTTTAATATGTCCAACCTTATGCTGCAGTTGAGCTTCTGCAACAGATGAAAGGCAAACACTTATGAGCAAGAGGATGACTCACACCGTGTGGCAGTTGTTTTCCACAGGTGCAGGTACATTTTCTCAAACATAGCAGGTGGTTTACTGAAAATGTGAAGGGCAAACAGAGTGGGCGCCCACCATCTCTCCTGTTTGCCTGAATTTTAACAATTTTATTTCTTGTATTTACTTACTATACTTACCTTACATGTACCAAAATCTGTGTAACTATATAACCAGTCCATGTTTTAAATATCAAAGGTCTATTTCTTGGTCTCCTGCTTTTACGCTTTAGGTTTTAAACTGATGCTGTTATCCAGAGCTCCACAAGCTGCACAACAGGACATGCTTTTGCCTTTACTTTGCCAAGTTTACAGCCAAACAATTAAAGGTAGTACAACTGCCAAGGCAATATTTCTCTTACAATACTCCCATGATCTCAGTATAATATTTTAAAAGATGTTAGAGGTGAGCTTTTTAGAAACATTCGAATGAAAAGCAGAGAGGGGATCTGATTGTTTCAAGGCGACATGAGGTAATTGCTGAAAAGATGACTTTTTAGGTAGGAAGCAACTGCTGTTCTGATCACAGTAGGACAGTTATTCCACCACCAGGGAGCCAAGAAGGAGCAGACACATTATTAGCTATCTAATAGTGCCATTTCTTCTTTGGGCTAAGATTCCAATAGTTCTCTCTGAGCCTCGCAAGACAGATGCTCTATCTTTATTTTGGCGGCCTGAGCTCTAACATAAATAATGGCCTTTAAGTGCAGCTCAATTGTTGTAATAATTTAGACCAAATGCAGTGAGAATGAGTTTTTTACAGAAATAATGGTGAAGCTCTAAAGGGCCTCAAAACCTGGGTAGGCGGTGTAGCTGCAGAGAGCTGAAGGGAAGAAGCATTAATCAGCCAGCTGTTAAAGTATGTAACTGTCTGTGCTGTTAGACATTTGAATGTATTTGTGGGTGTGTGGTACAGCAGCAGATTGTGTTTTGCTGTTAAACATAGCTTGCGATAATCAATATGTTTGTGACCATACATGTTATTGTCCATCATGTCTGCATGGCTTTAGATTACTGCATATAGTGTGTGCACACAGTAGAGCGGCAAAGATCAGTTGAATTAATCATCTTGATGATCAACAGAAATTTATCTGCAGCAATTTTCATAATTGATTAATCATTTTGAGTTTGAGTTTTCCTCCAATTTCAAATGGGAATATCTGCTGGTTTCCTTTGTCCCCTACGAATGCTCATACAAAACAAGACATTTGAAGATGTTGCTTTGGGAAAGGTAACGGTCATTTACATTCTTCTTTTTAAAATTGAGAATATAATCAACAAATTAATCAATAATGACAATAACTGTTGCAGCCCTAAAAATGTTACAAACAGGGCTGCAACTAACAGTTATTTTTATGATCTATTAATGTACCAATTATCCTCTCAATTATTTGTTTATTTACTTTACAAATTGTGCAAAAATGTTCATTACACTTTCCCAAAGCACAAAATGACTTCCTCAGTCTATCTCTTAACATATCTCCATCCTTACCAGAAAGTATCAAAGTCTCAGTTCTTAACATATTTCCAGCTGCCACAGTGTTGATAAGTACCTGCCAGTAACCAGCAGGGGGCGCCAGTTTACTGGCTGACTGGGCTCTTAGTGCCTCACCCTGAATGTAAATCTCAAGTTTCTCTCTAACACTTGATGAGAGGTTGCTTATAGCATAAGTTTGAGAACAGGATCAGGTTTTAAACCCAGACATACATTCAGTTTAGGTTTTATATTGAAACCACACCTGCATTAGGAGAAAAATAAACAAAGAAAGCTAATTGCTGAAGTTTTACGATGTACAGGTTTGTATATACTAGCCAAACGAAGGTTGAATCAGTAATTATTATATTTAATGACCATATAACACATCCCATTTATTAAATTTAAAAAGTGTACATTGGGCTTAAAGTGGTATTGTTGGCGTTAATGTGAGCCTCAATCAGTTGTCTGCCGGAGCTGTCACCAGCAGATAGTGTTAAAGCAGCTGTGGGAAAACAGAAGTGAGCAGAAGAGGTCATGAATCTTCTTTAGCTCCCAATAGTGTTGGCTCACTGACCGAGTGATGTGACATCAAAGAGAACCCCTGTCTTCAAATGAACTTGTTGCCTTCACTGATACTGGTTTAGCTTGGCCAGCTGTTTCAACTGTGTGTGTGTGTGTGTGACTGAGTTTTGGTTTTTGGTGTGTGTGTCTGTCATACTGAAATGTTAATTGTAAACAAAAACACCAATGTGTTTGCCTGTTGTACTCCATTTACAAATTATTTATATGTACATTACTTTTGGTAATTTCTTAAAGTATATTAGTGTTATAGATTGTTTTTTATACCTTCCAGGAAATCAGTTTCCATTCATTTTCTTTATTTACTTAATATAACGGGCTTCTTTATTAGTTTGATATTTTTGATAGACCAAACAATAATAATCGATGAATTGAAATAGCTAATTGTTAGCTGCAGCCCTACATGAGAGGGAATTGTCACTGTTAACATCATGTGTGCATTAATTGTTGTCAAAGTGACTTTATCTCAGCTTGTTGATGGTTGTAAGAGCTTGTTTAGAAAGAAAAAATACCTAAAATATTGCAGCGTACTTTGGCAAAACGTCACCAGTAATGTTAAAACGGGGGTAGGCAATCTATTTCTATTATATTTATTGAAATTCTCTTTACATCCTACAGCCAAACATGGCTTCTGTCCGTGCACTCATTGCACATGAAAATGTGTTTTGGGGGAGTGGCTTTGGCGGGAGGCCAGAAGGGAGGTGGTGGGATTTTTGCTGTTTCATACTTTTAAAATCTCTTGCTAGTTTCTTGTGATTTGCAGTAAATGAGTAAACCATTCAATATACTGCAAAATTACTGTTCTCAGACAGAAACCAAGTTTGGAATCTCAGAACAGTAAAAGCTATAAAATGTATAATAAAATGTGGGAATGGGAGAATTTTTTTTTTTGTATCCAAGTGAGTCACACCCATTGGAAAAACATAAAATAATATCTTAAAAAGCCTGCAGCATGAGCTCTGACATCTTGAGAAAGATTGTTATTGGCAGCTGAAAGAGAGGTTTTAGTTAGGCTATTAAACATGCAGGAGTTTGGTCTAATTTGAGAACCTAAGCTAAAGTATTCTGCGAACAAATGAAACAGGCATTTTCTCAAACGCTGCGAAAGGAAACAGTTGTCTAATAAAATGCATCCCTTTGGTTTTAAATACTGGAACGTGTTAGGGAAACAATTCTTCTTTTCAAATGCACAATATTTACATATTTGGAATGCAATGTTGTAAATACAAGAATTTAAGATTAGAATTAACAAAATCAGCGGAAGTTTGTACTTGTTGATGCTTCTTAATAAGGTCAATATCACTTTAACAAGTGCACTGCCTGACTTCACTTCGGTCCAGACTGACCATGTGTTGGGGGGCCTGCAGGGTGTTTGAGCATTCCAGTAAGAGCAACGTCCTTCCAATATCTTCTTGGTATTACTCTTTCTTTATGGGATCTGTATTCCTGCTAACTTTGATCTCTCTACTTTACCATCAGTCTTTCTCCCACCCATTCTCACCTCACCCCTCTCCTTCCTTTCCTCCTTTCTCTCTCTCTTCCCATCTCTTGTGTTGGTTGTCTTTCCGTGTCAGAGACTAAGCAAACAGAGTCGTGTGTGAGCAGCCTCATAACTCCACGTTCCTGAGAGACTGGGAGCTCTCAGACGAGCACAGCTGTGTCTTCATTTGTCGGCCATGTTCGGCATTCTCCAGATATCTCCAGTAGGCTCCTGGGCTTTTTCTGTGTTCTGGTTTGATCTTGTGGCCTGTGAGAGGCTGCGTGGAATGGAAGCAAAGTGAGACACTTTTTCAGGTACAGTTACGAGGTACATGGATAAATGACACGTGACTCAAGAAAAGGTATTGTATATTGTCAGTAGGGCTGGGCGATACGGTAGAAATCAGTCACATATTTCCAATATCAACAAATCACATGTAGGGCTGCAACTAACATTTCTTTTCATTATCATTGATTGTTAGGTCTATAATATGTCAGAAAATAGTATACACTGTCCTACACAGCATCCTAGAACCCAGGGTGACATCTTCAAATATCTTGTTTTGTTTGACCTACAGTCCGAAACACAAAGATGTTGGCGGGACTTTTTCGTATAAGTGAACGTCCGTTGCATTCAGTCACTTGCCAAATGAGTTCACACAACGCTGATTAAGTTACCGCCTGGTAAATCTTTTTTTACAGTATATCGGACGTCTGTGGCGACATTCCCACACTGGCAAACCGGTAGGGATGTGTTTTATGCAAATCGGCAGTGATTTTTTTGCCATAGCTGAAGGGGGAAGCTACAGTAGCGACGGCAGTAACTCATGATGGCAGTGCCTTAATGCCTTAAACACATATTGACAGTATTGTGTAATTACTGTCACTATCAGTTCCACACTACAGTTTTAATATCATAAGAGACTGAGAAAACCATCAAATCTTCCTATTTGAGAAGTTAAAACCGGTGAATTTTTGGCAACTTTGCTTGAAAATGCCCTATTTTTTGTTGCTCAGTTAATCGATTCATTGACTAATCATTTCAGCTCAAAAATTGTTGTTGAATTCACAGACTTATAGTCCACTGTTAAGCATTACAGCAGACAAAACAATTCACATGTAAAAAAAGAAATTCCTCATCAGACTTTACTTAATTGCTTTTAATAGTTTACAATAAAACAATAACCACTAAAAATGGATTCCACTGAAAATCAATAAACGAGAATTTAGGGCTGTACTTGCATTTTTTTCATTATCATTTCATCTAGTGAATCTTTTCTTCATTAATTGCATAATTATTTGGTCCATAAAATGTCAGAAAATTGTGAAAAATGCCCATTGCAAGAAAATCCTCATATTTGAGCTGCATTGACAGAATGTTTTGCACTTTTGCATGAAAAATAAACTCAAATGATACATTGATTATCAAAATAGATGACAGTAGGGCTGTCGCGGTGAAGTAATTTCCCGCGCGGCAATATGCTGAGGCTCAACAGCTCGGTATGCGGTATTATCGCATTTTTTATCAGTGAAGTAATTTGGTGCCATATAGCTTAGAAAGTGTGTATGTGGATCTCACCTCACTGCACAGCGAGCAGCTAACAGCAGCTTTATGGTCGGAGCAAGCTAGCTGCTGGGTGCTAGTAAACAACATTGCCAAGCAAAGTCTTGTCATTTTCACACGTAACATTAGATGTATCATTACCGTCAGGGCATGTCTATCAAGTCAATTTACATACGCACACACACACCAATACACACAGCGGTGCGGAGCAGAATGAGCTGTCCACAACTAACCACTGCGCTGTAGTAACGTTATAACGAAATTTCCTCAGAAAGCAACATGAAAAACAGCTGCAGGCATCCGACACACTACGCTTGTTAGTTAGTGAGCTTCAAATGAGGCTTACCGTTCACTTTCTCTCGACTGTCCAACAACAACGTTAGTCCAACAACGCCGAGCCTGCTAGCCACATTAGCCGCACAATATGCTAACGGCAAGTTAGCTGACTTTTAAAATAAACAGTAAAACAACAAAAAACACTTTCACATTCAGGTCACGTACAGCCCACGGCAGTCCGTCCTTGAACGGTTACAGAGCTCGTTACGTTGGAACTTTTGAAGCACTCATTTATTAACACCCACTGAAGTGTAAAGTATGAACATTGCGGTTGTTGCGGTGCTTGCCATCCTCCGCGGTACGCTTGACCAATAGTGCGGTATTTTAATTTTGTGGTCATTGCGACAGCCCTAGATGGAGTTAGTTAATTAATTTTCTGTTGAGAGAATAATCGATTAATCTACCTATCGTTTCAGCTCCAATTGAATTATCGGCCAACTCGAGTTATAATGTTGCAGCCAAAACAGCATGAGAGCAAGTGAGCGAGAGAAGGTAAGAAGGCCAAGTGGTTGCAACAGTTTGAAAGGAAAATGAAAGAGGAGGAAATGCAAGGCGATGGAGCAGAGAGCAGATGGTGTGTGAGAGGGTGAAAAAGAGTGTGTGAAGAGACGGGAGTGAAGAAGAAGGAAGGAGAAAGTGTCCAGGCCGGTCTCATCGCTAACACAGATATCAGCGGGAGGCCAGCATGTGTTTTCTTCAGCTTAGCCAAAGGAGGTTTGCACTCCCCCTTTCTTCCTCCCCTACTTGCAGTCCCCTTGACCCCTCTACTCCTTCACCTCGCAGGCGTGAATCATCAGATACGCATACATCTCTATCCACACTCCTCCTACTGCTCATTCTTTTCTTCTCTCCTCCCTTCTATCTCTTTCTGTTGTCCTCTTTTACTTTTCCAGTCGCCTCCTGAGTGGTTCAGAGGGTCTCTCTCTCTTTCTGTCTTTGTCACTCTCTCTCATCTGTTTCTTGGTGCATCTGGCAAACATGAACTGTGGAAAGACAAAAGACAAGTAATGTGAGAAGTGTGTGGGCGAGTGTGGCTGTGTGTATGTTGTGTGGGGGTGGCTGTGCACATCTGCATGTGTGCACACAGATGACAAAGGCAACTGTGCGTCTTTGTCATCTAAATCCCATCTGAAAATGGTTTCATATGAGCTTTTGGTTCTGTTCCGACACTGAACTGACACCCACTAAACCACTGACACTTGAGACGCTAAGCAGTCCAACAAGGACTGTTGCAATCTCTTAGTATGCACCAATATATCATAATATCATGAACATACTCTGCTTTTCAAAAGCTGACAAAGAAACCTTGTGGTTGGAGAGTCAGTTCTCTAGCCTGATGATCACAGATTTGATCCCCTTTGCAGCAAGTGTATCCATCTGTCTGGGTCTCATCAACAACTGGACAGAATCACGCAGGAAAAAGTGTTCTGGGTGATTTGTCAGGGGACTCCAAGTAGCTACAGTCATTGCAGACTCAGAGTGTTTGGCTTAGACTGCTTTTTGGATGGCTTGTTACTCAGGTTTATCTCTTGTACATACAAAACTTTAAGTACCATCATAGCCACACTAGATGATCAAGAGGTAGATTATCTGACAAGCTGTTGCAAGTACACAGAGTTGAGACCATCATGGAATCAGTGAATTGTATGTTCATCATAATGGAATTAGGTCAGCTCCAAGCACACTTCTGCACTTAGATTCTGGTTGTGAGAATAACTTGTAAGATGCTATGACCAGGTCTGCAAAAAACACTGATTTTCATTGTCAATTAAACCTACTGTTTCTTTTCTTAAATTATAGATTCATTGTTTGGTCTAAAAAATATCAGAAACGGCACAAAATAAAATGCCTATCACAACTTTTTCAGAGGTTTTTGTCTGACCAACAGTACACAGCCAATAGATATGCAGTTTACTGATTTTATTTTATTTTTTAAAACAGCAAAAATTTACATTTTAAAGTTGAAACCAGTGATTTTGGGGGAAATTATTAATAAATAAAAATGAGTTAAACAGTTAATTGATCATTTCAAATGTTACAGATGAATAATTTCAGGCTCTAGTCATGATATTTAAAATTGAATTTCCTTCTACAACGAGACATACTCTATTATAAAACACTGACACATCCCAAAAATGACCTTTTGTATTGAAATCCTTTATGGGTAAATACTAAAGTTTGTTTGGAACAAAGTTTGTCGTCATGAGACTTCAGACAGGTATTTCTGCATTAGTGAACAGTGTTAACTGAAGTGAGTATTGACAGATGACATTTGGAAAGCAAATGTTTTTCAAAAGGGACATTTTGAAATAAATTCCTTTGTGTATAGTGACTTCTCTTACACTTTTCTCTCAAACTTTTGAGCGGAAGCATATGAAGTGGAAGGTTGCATAAGACGGTGTTCAACTTCTGTATTTTGCATATTAACCTTCCACAGCCATGCGCTGCTAATGAATGGTGGGTTTGTGGTGCAGACCAGGCAGATGCCAAGTTCTGGGTGTGCAGAGCCTGCCAGTGACCATCGGTTATGCAGTAATATGATGACCTGATGGTCTAATTCGCTAAGAAGTAACATCTGTCAAGCTAAAACATAGTCTGAAGTGTAAACAGATGAAGGTTGTATTGGTTTCTGTTGGAGGCAGTCTGGTGGTTTGTACTTTCAGCACACCTACAAAACAGCGCAAGCCACCAACCACATCTCTTCCATCTCTGGCCTCACTTTGCCTGAGGTTTCTCCTTGAAGTACCTTTGCTAGCACCTTGCAAGCCGCAAAACACTAACTGACTTGGGGAAGTGACAAATTGAGGGGTTTTGGCAGTCTGCTGGCGGTAAAAAAATGCCTGTTTACATGGGAGGATCCAGTGAACCACAGACTTGTCTTCGACAGCCAATAAGGGAGGAGGAGAGGAGGGAATGAAGGGAGTGCTGCAGGGAGAATGGAGGAGGGAGAAAGTAAAAGATGGGGGAGAGGAAATAGCAACAGAGTATTTCTGGGAAGATATTAATGCTCAGGAATTTTAGGCAGGTCAAACCCAGAAGCTCACGTGCATTTCAGAAAAATATACAGTGTTCTAACAACTTGTAAAATGTGGACATTCATTCATATTCAGATTTTTAGCCATGTTTGTGGCATTCCTCAAGGCATGCCAATGTCTGCCTGTTCAAAGACTTTGGTGAATGTGAATGATACCAACATTTTCCATATAGCCCCATCATGAGGTTTAAATTTAAATTTTACTTTTTATGACGAAATAGCTGCAAAACTATTTCAGTCAAACCGCTCGCGTCTGAAATGTTTATTACAGCAGCAGAACGTTTGGCATCTAAGCTCCAACCTCATCACTCCGTGCAGATATGTTTACATGGAGGTGGGGCTGAAAGAACAAGCAACCATACTCATGCAGGGCAGCAGTGGCATTGATAGGGCAGAGGAAGAGATGGGACATTTTGCAGCTTCAATAGAAATTGGGAGGGTGTGCTTGGTAGATGATGGTGACAGTGAGGCATGTCACGTATGCTGGCTATAGCAGTGTAGGTCAAATTGACCACCTGAAGTAGCTTGCGGCATTTCTTCAGCAATACTTTGTGTTTAGTGCTAAATAGCAAAGGTTAACGTGCTAAACTAAGATAGTAACATTATATCTGCTAAATATTAGAAGGTTAGCTGGCGTGGCTGTCTTAATTGATTGATGATTAAAATCCATGTTGCTGGTGGCACCAAACAAATTCAAAGATCAAATGCAACTGTTCCTCACCAGACCTCTTCAATAAATTACTGAAAGCCATTGTCAGTGTGTTGAGCTGCCTGTGGAGTGGCGCTCAGATTTCCAGGCCAAGACAAAACTTTTAAGACGCTCTGACAGAAATGTCTGAGAGAAGTGAAACCCTATCCAGCCCATGTCATTGTAATTCAGGAATATTATATGATTTAGAGGGTGGAGAGCACAGGGCTATGGAAACACAGAACTCAGTGGCAGGGCACACAAAGGACATCTGTTCTTTCACAATGGAAAGCTTGTTGGCATTTTCTTAGTGCCTTGGAGAACAGTAAGGATAAACAACAGTTTGCTGTCCCCTGTCTCTGACGTGATTATATCTCTGACAGCCCTACCCCTTTAAATAGGCTGGATTTAAATTCATCCAAGCCAAATCTCAGCTTGATGTGTTATTGAATTTATTCAGTCAACAACTCTGTATGGTTTCATTATGAAATTGAGGGGTAAAATCCACAAAAGTGTTGACTAAAGCTGGAGTGCAGCTGCAAAAGACAACAGAGTGGTTGAAGCTCAAATCTGTTCACGTGACTTGTAAAACTAATTTTCAAAGGGTCACTGCTCTGTCTCCACCTCCCCATCTGTTGTCTTTCAGCAACAGAAATCCCTTTGCCCTACAGGATGGTGTTCAGGTCAGCAAGGATAATAGACCCTTTGTATCTTCTCAATGTTAAAGCTTACATCCAAGTTAAGGAGCTGTACTTTACATTTGTGCCTGCACAATAAAATATAGATCTTTTTTTAGGTTTTACATTATCCACAGCTCAGTTTATTGGGTTAAAGCTGCTTTAAACAGTAATTGTAATGTGAATGGTGGTGATGACCCCACAGAGAAGTATCACTGATCTTCTTGCTATCAGGTCTGTTCTAGGAATTAATACCAGTACTGTATGAGTCCACTGCTTCGCCATCTCATTTATCATCTTTTGAACAGTTCAACACAATACAAGAGTAACAGTTTTAAACAAGCCAGACCTGTGAAGTCAACAAGTTCTTTTGAAGATAGGGGTTCTCTTTGAAGAAGTGTCACTAAGCAAACAACAAGTGAGCTGAGGAGGATTTATAACTTCTGCAGCTCACCTCTCTTTCTCCCCAGATGCTTTTACACACTCAGCTGGTGACACCCCAGCAGGAAAGCCAGGAAGTACTGCCACACATAAACCAGACATTTAGCATTTTCCAGCTATAGTAGGCGACTTCATGGCATTGAGGAAGCATGAAGTAACTGAAAAATTAAACTTTATTATGGAGGAACACATTCACTTTTCAGTCAAGCTGGTCATGAAAATATTTTCTAATATTTTCATATTAGATTTTTTTGCTCATTTCATATTATAGCCTACAACATAGATAATGGTGATATAACAGTACTTCCTGTGAAATGTATGTCCACTAGGCTATTCAGATACTTTGGATTTGGTCAAAAAGTGTCCGGCATGCAAAACCCGACTTAGTCAGCATATAAAACCCCGTCTTGTTGCTCCTGTTGCTAAAAACCTGTAAACACTAAAGAGTAATATAGCAGATCTGTTTCTTAGTACATCCAGCTTACTCTGACCAGATGTCTTTTGAGAAGACCGATTGTATTTTGTTCACATTTAGATATTTTTTTTTTTGTAGATGAAAAAGTTTATATTTAACATAAGATTAACAGTTAGTTGGAATTACGAAAAAAGAGCATTCTCATCAGGCTTTGATTGAAGCTTTTTCTCATTTAAACTAAAAGAAAAGTGTCTATGAAGATTCTCAGTCATCCAGGTCATAGTTATCCAACAAAGGTTAAAATCAAGGGCAACTGGACTTGGTGGAAGATACTGGAAGACGTTTCGTCCCTCATCCAAAGGACTTCTTCAGTTCTGAACTGAATAAAAGAAAAGTCTTATTTTAACACCTTACCAATTTTTATTGTTATGACGAGAAATGTAAATGAATTTATAGAAACTGTCTTGATAGACTATTTGACACATGATATATGTTTATTTAGTGAGTTTTGTTGCCCCTTAGTGTCTTATTAACTAATTAATGGCACCCACCTTAATTCTTTGCAACTTTAAAATGTGTTTTGATATTTTTGGGATGTTTTGCGACCTAGGACTGAGTTTGAAGTTTGAAGACTTGTTTGAAGTATACTTGTATGGATGACTCATTAATGTTTGTATTTTAGTTATAACAAGTGTTTCTTGACACATGATTTTGATGCCACTGGTCATTTTGCCATATTTGGTATATCCCTCATTTCCGTCCCCTGGCTACTTGCCTGTAGTTTGCTGAAATGTCGCTAATAAAATTAAAAGAAACTGAGATGTGAAGAGATGAGTGTTGGATGCTCCTTGTACTGCACTTTTAATTATGAGAAAGTTTTTAGCACTTTTAATGATGCAAAAATTTTGTAATAATGAAAAAAAGATCTCATTATAACGAGGATTTTCTCATTATGACAAATGGAGCAGATTTTGCTTTCTCACTGCTGCAATAAACTGCTGTAATATTTAATATACCTGTTAATATATCTGCTGTACTAACATAGTTCACACATACAGTGTACTCAGTGGCATGAGAGAATGAATCTTTATATTTCAGTGGTAACCGTTAATCAACCTCTGCTCCCCAAAGCAGTGGCAGGCGAATACTGGGCTGGTTTTAAATATACGTTTCTGTTTCCATGTGGCAGCAGTCTTGCAGCGCGCCAGTTCATAATTTTAACACACAGACACAATAAGCCCATTATGGAACTCATTTTCAAACTTTAAATTCGAGCTCTACTGACTTCTGTTCATTATAGAGAGATTAGGAGGATGATGAACTCTTCCAAACCTGGTTGGTTTTCACAAAACGTCTTATGGCTGCTTTTATTCAGGAGAAAACTGTATACTCTGGAAAAGAAACTGGCATTTTGGCATTTAGTACTGCAAGCCAAGATTAGGTAGGATTACATTAAAATAGTTAGGATCTAATAAAGGATGTCTTATTTCCTGGCAACAATTTACTCAAAACCTGGTTTATAACTGTTTGAATTAATACTGATACATGTAAAGGACACTTTTATTATTTAGTGCAACATTGCTGTGTAACAATATTCAACCCATAAACCAATATTCAATATGATATTTAATATTTGATATGATAATGAGGTTTAAATCCGTTCAGCCATTTGCCTTAATATTTTCTTGTGTTAGTTTAAAAATGTATTTTATATGCTCTGCTATCACAAAAACATGCATGAATATCACCATTAAACATATTATCAAAAAAGGCTTTTCTTTTCTGATTGCTGATTTTTTTTTTCTTCCAGGATAGTCATTTAACTTAGAGGGAACAGGCTCTCATATAGAGGACTGGCCAGGATTTAATCAATTTGCTCCCATCTTGATTAGCCCACAATCCACCAATCTGCCTGGCAATCAGCAGCAATTGGCCTGGCCTGAAAAAAAAATATAAAATCTCCTCCTTAACCTCCAATGTGCATTTTGTCCAACGTATCAGTCTGGTCTGTGCACCAATGGCAGGGGCTCGTTGGAGTTCCTGTGATTACCTTTGGCGTCATCTGAGCCGCTATCTCCTCTCTTGTGTAGAGAGGCCAAAAATGTGCAGGCATTGAAGGGGGGACTAATGGTCCAAATCGTGAATGGTCCAGATGGCTGCGGAAGAAATTGGTCTAGGCTGACAGTTTGTCCAGGCATCTGACAATTACAGCCTCCTACTGAAATAAAAGGCAACATTTGGATAGTTCATTTAGATCTTAACAATGGAGAGGAAATGTCAAAACACATTCCCACACATAAATGAAACCATATGGTTGCCATCTTACCTGGGCCCGGTTCAAAACCAGCTATTCAGAGTGTGTGGAAAAAGTAGCATCTGCAGTACATTAAAATCTATTTCTGTTTTTTTATATATATATAGCTTTAGTGCTCCAAAACAGGTAGAAAGCTTTCATATCCCTCATTAGTTTGGTCCAATGGCAAGTGATAAAAGATTCTGAACATTCAATTTGAGTGTGTTCAATTCATAGAAAACAAAACAAATAAAGAGTGAATGAATAACAGATGGTTTGGTGTATAATACAGAATCAATTCCCAAACATCTGCTGCAAATAAGCCAGGGAGAGATGGAGAGAAATAATAATTATGCATGAATCTCAAATATAGACGTGACTACGGCCTGATCAAAGCTTTGCTTTTCTTCAGCAACATATTGATACAATAATGTATTCAACAGTATTCTGAATAAGACATAAAAACACACTACTTCATTATTATGAAAGAATGACTACATTCATCCAACGCATAAAGAAGGGAGTGGTGTCAGTATGTGTCCAGAGAAATGGCTGGTGTCTTTAATAATGCACAAACACATGATAGTGTTGTGTTTTTAAGAATACTGCAGAACACAATTTTCACAAATGATTGGATATAATAGTCCCTTCAGGTGTGGCAGAAAATTTGGAGATGTAATTCTGGGATATAACACGCAAGGTGGGACTCGCTTTTTTGAAGTTTTCAGTTTAGACTATGAAGCTGTATGAGTCACCGCTGAATCAATCATGTGCCTTTTTTCACATCAGTGGAAAGCAAAACCCTTGTTGTGAGCCAAAATAATCCTTGGAACCAAATGTAAGTGTCTAAGTAATGAAATTCATGGACAATTTGATTCCAAGTGCATGCTGATCCATACCAAAAAGTGATTTTCATGGATGAACAATACAACAACTGCGTGAGATAATCCCCTCCCAAAGTGATCCCTATATCTGCACTGTGAGCTCTTTAAATCCTGGTAAACGGGACCCAGAGTGAGATGAGCCCAAAGATAGAACACCAGATTTATTGCACCCCAGATGTGCCTGATTTACGACCATTGTTTAATCTCCAGATTCCAACCACATGAAGGTCTTATATTTGGAGCCTTAATTTATAGAGCTCAGAGAATGCAAGCTTAATGTTTTCTCTCTCTGTAGAAGATGAGCCAACACTGTGACTCGGGCAGATAAACAGATGCTTGGATTACCATTGATCTGATAAACAGATGTGGAGAAAGGTTATCTCTTAAACAGGCTACATTATTTTCAGTCAAATACTGAAACCTATGATCTAAACTCGACTAAATCCAATATGAAAACAGTTTTTACTTATTCATGATTGCATATTAAAAAGTCAAAATATAGCTGCAGTGTACAGTACAGTCCTAGACTCAGTCAGTTCATCTCCAAAAGCCGGCTCTTTGCTCAAAATCCTCAGTTGAGTTTTTAAGTTAAAATCTATTTTGAGAAGAAATTTAGGAGTCCAAGGGGAGCCCACGCCAAAGCCTTCACTCCAAAGCTTGATGTCAGAGCTGGTAGTAGGCAGGACTGTCACACAAGTAATTATACATCATAATATATCTCCTATTTTCTTATTCCCACCCCTTGGCGTCATAGGCAAGTTCTCATTACCAGATCGGCTGAGCCGAGAGCCCCAGGCGGCTGTTTTTTCCCAGCGAGCTGGGGTTCCTGTGTTGTGGTGGGAGGGTCGGCAGAGGCGACACGGGCAAATGTTGCTGTTTATTTCCATTCTGTCATGTGTGTGAATCTGATTACAGGTCGCTAAGTCAATATTTAGCTTCTGCGGACGGCATCATTGTCGGCCAGTTTATTTTTTCAGGGCCCCGCCACATCTGGTGCCAATGTCATGCGCGGTAGCCGACGTGCGCCGCTACCAGGAAGGAAAGCAAACAATGAGTCTGCAGTCCTGGTCGAGTGAGTCAGGCAAAAGAGCGGTGAGCATGAAACCATGATTTGCAGCTCTAAGTCAGACTCGTTCGAGGATAGTGGTGCTTGGAGCGGTTTGAGGGATGCTTTAATGGATCTGATTAGGGGTCAGGGAAGTTCAACGCAAATTTCTCACATCAGCCTCATTCATATTTGAGAGAAAAACAAACCGCAAGTAGCAGACGATTTAAAAGTATGTTCAAGTGCACACTTTCAGTTCAGTTGTTTGAAAGAGTAGAAACATGTCACCAGCGTGCTTTACTATATTATACTTATATATTATATCTTTCATTCAGTAGAAACTGCAGGGACAGCAACTTCATGCATTTTTTTTCGTTTGCTTCCCCTTGTCTGAGAATCTTGCATGGGGGCTGCCACTTTATTACGAGCCAAGAGGAACACTAGGTCGAGGCTTCTTCATCTTGCCCTCAGGCAAGAAGGATTTGATATTTATTAAAAATAGAGAGAGAGGAGTATACGTATTTTCTTCCAGTCATGACATAACTGCTAGGTTATTCCAGAGAGGTGGACCACACACAGTCACTAGATCTGAAACACCTCCTCTGCTTGTTTGCATGACCTACTATTTGAATTTGAGGGTTCACAGAATTGTGGACTTTATGTGCCAAAGATGTGCAAGTCGGGACTTTATTAGACTTGGATTAGTTTCTTTACTGGCTGTTATTTGAACTGAGCTGGCAATCATAAATAGTATGTGTGGACTTGCTCGTAGCTGCATCAACTGTATATTTTGCATTTGCATTTATGTTAAATGTAAATTATGTAAGGACAAAATGTCTCAGCACGACCTTGGAGTCCTGCCATGTGTAAGGGGCCTATACTGCTTTTTAGGTAGACTACATACATACATTATACATACTGTGCAAAAAAAAAAAAGAACAACTCCCCCCAACTGCCAGCAACCCTCCAACCCTTAAAATTCACTTTCGTCTGCAAAACATCTGGAATTCATTTAGAGGAGGAGGTTTGGGGGAAATGAACTCCGACAAGAGTTTAGGTCCGGCCCCCTGCTTTAGGTTCCTTCAGATGGTTAAGATAGGCCTGCAGACAAAAACCTACTGGTTTGTCTCTCACAGAGTTTTACTTGTCCCACCCTGAAAACAAAATAATACTTTGTTGCACCAGTTTTAGCATAGCAATATGCTTTTATAACACTGAAATATCAACAAAATGCACTAACTATAGACATCTGGAGAGAACCCTCCATTTTGTTCTGTTAAAACATCCTCTCTTTTCATTTTATGTCCCCCATAGAAACAGGCTGCTAGTGGAAAAACAGTTTTTATAAAATAATTTTAAACCTCTAAGAGACCTGTTGCATTTTCCTATTCAGAAATGAGTCATCATGTTCGTCAGTGACCAAAAACAAAAAGCTGGAAAGCTGGCTTGTACCCTTGCAGACATTGATGGTTGCTTTTGTGTTTGGCAAATGCAGAGCACACTTGATGTAGCAGCCTAGGGTTGCTCAAAAAAACATACTAACCTGTAAACCAACAGAAATCTGACTAAATAATCTGGTTGAAAGAACTCCATGTGATAGCAAAAAACCCTCCTCATCCATGTACGTCCTTCGAAGCAGTTAACTGATTACATGAGTTGATGTATAATCTTAGAACGCATGTGATCGTCACCATGTAAAGTAATTTGAAAACTGTAATATGCTGGAAAAACAACCGCATTTCTGTGTATCTGGCTCCATAGTGCAATATTTATACCACTAAACCACTTTACTTCATTGCACTGTACTTTATAACCTTTACTCTGGTTTTAATAGACAGCTGGGTATTTATAAGATCCAAACAAAATGTAACATCACATGACTAGTTTGTTTGATCAGCCACCACTTTAAACAAAATTCAAGACTCAGAAGAGGAACTCCTGCCTCCATTATCGGTGCACATTATGTTGTCACTTGTTGGTTCTTCTGTTTTCACAAAATGCTCTTTTAAAGGTGTTCAAATGAAGCATTTGGTTGTCTGGGATATGAGTGACCTTGCATATGTGTCAAAGGTTTAAGCTCGCAATTACCTATCCTCCTCTCTCTCTCTCTGTCTTTCACTTGCAGCACTTGTTTTTCCGAAGAGATGTTCCAGCTCCAAATGTAGCAAAATTACGCTGTGAATCAGGTCTTTCCTAGAAGTGAACGTCCGACTTGCCTGTCATACCTGTAGTGTCCCAGCATTATTGCAAATGTCACCTTTGTTCATTGTGGGTCTAGTTTATTCCTCCTCGTGTTTCACTACCTAAATATGAGAGCCTCACAAGCCTAGAAATGCTTGTTAAAAGAAAGTAAGCATGTAGCAGTGCCTGAAGCAAATAGTTTCACAGTAATACATTGGTAGAGGCTGCAGGTTTGCCTCTTTATGAACAGAATTACATCTGTTTTTTGTTGGTCTGAGACATTAATGATATCCCTCTGTAGCTGTCTACACACTGTTGGTATAATTGATAGTGAGACAAATCACTGCATACAATGCCCAC
This sequence comes from Micropterus dolomieu, assembly GCF_021292245.1. NCBI lineage: Eukaryota > Metazoa > Chordata > Actinopteri > Centrarchiformes > Centrarchidae > Micropterus > Micropterus dolomieu. Next base: position 14,558,378 of record NC_060170.1, read on the forward strand.
TTTTTCTTTTATGTTCTTTCTTTCTTATATTCTTGAAGATTTATGTTACTTTTCCATATAGTTCTCACCGCATGTTTACTAAATATGTTACAAGTTCATGTTCTAAGTATACTTCTGTAGAATGAGATATTCTTAGTGAAAGCCACAAGTTGTTACACAACTTACAGCTTAGCAAATTATCTTTAGTCACTTGCTTTAAACCTGCGACACATTTTTCGCTGCTGCAGGAACAAGCTGTGATCACATCATTTATAAGTACTTTATTAGTCCCAGTAATTTTCTTTACTCAGTTTTACTAATTTTTCTTCAATTTTACACCATGGCCCTGACACACACACATGAACACACCAGACATGCATTCATGTGGGGAGATGCCAGAGTGATGGGGCTGCCTGGAAAGTTTAGGTGTTTGGTGCCTTGCTCCAGCCACCAGTTCACACTCTGTACCATCAGGCTGGACTAGAACTTGTACTGTTTTTGGTATCCTCAAACCTCTGGCTCTTTAGCTGCTAAATTCTCCAATATGTTCGCTAGCTAGTCACTGATTTTTAGAAATGTTGGCCAACTGAAAAGTATGAACATGACAAGTATGAGCATGTGCAGCACTCACTACTTAGTTGGGGCTCCTTTTGCCTGAATTACTGCAGAAATGTGGCGTGGCAAGGAGTTGATCAGTCTGTGGCACTGCTCCGGTGTTATGAGAGCCCAGGTTGCTCTGATAGTGGTCTGCATCTCCATAAAGTTGGTCAGCAGCAGGAAGCATGAAGTGCTCTAAAACTTCCTGGTAGACGGCTGCGTTGACCTTGGACCTCAGAAAACACAGTGGACCAACACCAGCAGATGACATGGCACCCCAAACCATCACTGACTGTGGAAACTTTACACTGGACTTCAAGCAACGTGGATTCTGTGCCTCTCCTCTCTTCCTCCAGACTCTGGGACCTTGATTTCCAAAGGAAATGCAAAATTTACTTTCATCAGAGAACATAACTTTGGACCACTCAGCAGCAGTCCAGTCCTTTTTGTCTTTAGCC
>NC_060170.1:14559511-14569457 GCF_021292245.1 Micropterus dolomieu
AAAGGAAATGCAAAATTTACTTTCATCAGAGAACATAACTTTGGACCACTCAGCAGCAGTCCAGTCCTTTTTGTCTTTAGCCCAGGCGAGACGCTTCTGACGCTGTGTCTTGTTCAAGAGTGGCTTGACACAAGGAATGCGACAGCTGAAACCCATGTCTTGCATACGTCTGTGCGTGGTGGTTCTTGAAGCACTGACTCCAGCTGCAGTCCACTCTTTGTGAATCTCCCCCACATTTTTGAATGGGTTTTGTTTCACAATCCTCTCCAGGGTGCGGTTATCCCTATTGCTTGTACACTTTTTTTCTACCACATCTTTTCCTTCCCTTCGCCTCTCTATTAATGTGCTTGGACACAGAGCTCTGTGAACAGCCAGCCTCTTTAGCAATGACCTTTTGTCTCTCGCCCTCCTTGTGCAAGGAGTCAATGGTCGTCTTTTGGACAGCTGTCAAGTCAGCAGTCTTCCCCATGATTGTGTAGCCTACAGAACTAGACTGAGAGACCATTTAAAGGCCTTTGCAGGTGAGTTAATTAGCTGATTAGAGTGTGGCACCAGGTGTCTTCAATATTGAACCTTTTCACAATTCTAATTTTCTGAGATACTGATTTTGGGGTTTTCATTAGTTGTCAGTTATAATCATCAAAATTAAAAGGAATGAACACTTGAAATATATCAGTCTGTGTGGAATGAATGTATACATTATACAAGTTTCACTTTTTGAATGGAATTACTGAAATAAATCAACTTTTTGTTGATATTCTAATTATATGACCAGCATGTGTGTGTGTGTGTGTGTGTCTATATAGAGATAGATAGATATGTCGAGAGAGAGCGAGAGAGAGATACGTATATATATATATATACACACACACACACACACACACACACACACACACACACACACACACACACACACACACACACACACACACACACACACAATATGTGAAATTCATCCATCTCATGAAGCAACAGAGACATAAGACATTACTTTATTACTTTAAGTTTTGTGATTAGACCATTGAAATATTTAGTTGTGACAAGTAGTTAGAGTAAAGTCGGCAAACTGACTCGCACAGCAATATTTGTTTAAACTTTGCTAACATTAACTAGCATTAGAAACCATAAGCAACTGGTCATACCAAGTCAAGAAAGGCTTGTAGCAGCAAAACCTCTTAAATGTATTGAGCAAATGTTTTATTGCTAATAAATCCAACGATTGTTCTATTTATGTTTTCAAGAGCTACATAGTTTTTCTTTAAATTATTACAAAACCAAGAAGTTTAACACTGGGCTCAGTATAATCATAATAATATATTAAAAAAAAAGCTAAATTAAGAGCAATTTTGGCCGTTGTCTGGCCATGGGACTCTGACTTTCTCTGAAGGTTTTGTTGTTGTGACGGTACACTGTATTTCCTATCTGCTCCAGCCCTCTTACTTTTAAACTTCTAAGGGAACTTGATAAAAATAACTTTTCTTTGGCAAGCTTATCACAAAACAAACTGGGTGAAACAACCACTGCTCACATTTAAGAATAGCAAAAAAAGAAAGAAGCTAATATCATAACGATAGAAGTGAAAAGACCTTCGGTTTTGGAAAAACTTAATATGCTAGCTTTTGTTTTAAGTGTTCCCATCTGGTCTTTTCTTTTTACTTTAGGCCTCTCTCAGCGGGTCTGCTGCAGTAACAAGGCTGCCGCGTTGTCCTGGGGTCCTAAAACTTTATCATACATAGAACAGAGGATCAGGATACCAGCATAGGCCATTAAGCCCCTCCTTTAATAACCTCAAATATGTGGCAGTTCATATGGATGTGGTTCACTATATTTCTGATGGAAAACTACACCCTGATGCAGGAACCAAAACACTGATTCCATCAGCGCAGGGCAGGGCGCACTGCCAAAACACTGCACTGATTTGAGGCTTGTTCCTCATCACCAGTGAACCACTCAGGTCCTGCTGCCGTCGACTGAAAGGGTCTTTCAGAGGGGATTTGAGAAGTCGTTTTCACGTTGGGTCAAACTGTGCAGTGCTGTCGTTTTGAGTTAATTTATTACTTGAAAGAACTGAAGGTTATGCGAGTGGAAAGATTGCTTCATCAGCAGAGTTTAACAGTGTTTGGAGAGCACAGGTGAGACCCTTGAGGCCAAAATCCTCACTGACTTTCATCCATGGTGCTAAAACACAAATGCCTTGCCAAAATTCCTTCTAGTTTAATCATCTGTTCTTTCTCTTTTGCCTTCTTCATTAGTATATATCAAGTGGACTCTAGATATGAGGACAAAAGGAGTGACACATTTTTGGGACATACTTTACTTTAAAGCTCCCAAAATGACAGAAACGACCATTGTAAGCTGACAAAAGCGTCTTCATCCTCATGTTGTTTAATTGATTTTTGGTTTTCTTCCAGCTAGGTTGTAACTTTTATGCACTTTTTTCTCCGTTTGCTTCTGTTTCTAAAAGCAGCTGTTGTAAGAAGTTGTCAAGCTTTTCATCAGTGTTCAGTAGCTCAGAGGGCAGACCTTTTTGGATTATCATCTAAGCCCTCAAACAAAGCTGATTGCTGTGTAAACAAACTTGCCTTTTTTCACACTTGTTTTGTCTATTTGCTTTACTTTTTGGCCATGATACTCAAAATAAACAGCTCTTCGGCTGCAGTTGCTCTACTAAGGATTTGTAATTTATCTGTTCATGAACTTTTGGTCCTACTCAAAAATAGTAAACAAGGAGCAATTTTAGACTGGTTGTCTGCCAAGGCAAATGGTTATATTATGATAACAGTCCTATTTCCTGTAGTTAAGATTTTTGTTTAACATTAGTCCCTATTCTCAGCCTGCAACTGGCAAGGAGCGGTGGCCCAGTTTCAACACTCTTAACCTCTGCCTCAGCCATCCGACCAGATGTGGGTTCCCTTAAGCAAATTATTAGCGGTTCCTAGTACACACAGGTTCCCTACTAAGTGTTTCCAGCTCAGATTTGGCAGGACATGGAGGAGACATTCCAATGGAGCAACATCATATTTTCCCTTCGGCATAGCCATAGCAACTAATTACTTATTGTGTAAAAATCCATTTCTAACTAATATGTTATGGTTGCTCATTATTTTCAGGATTGGATTTATTATTATTATTTTTTTAAAGTTTTATTTCACAGGGCGGCACGGTGGAGCAGTGGTTAGCACTGTCGCCTCACAGCAAGAAGGCCGTGGGTTCAAACCCCGGTTGTCCCGGCCTTTCTGTGTGGAGTTTGCATGTCCTCCTTTCTGTGTGGAGTTTGCATGTTCTCCCTGTATCTGCGTGAGTTCTCTCCGGGTGCTCCGGCTTCCTCCCACCATCTAAAGACATGCGGACTAGGTTAATTGGTGACCCTAAATTGTCCTTAGGTGTGAATGTGAGTGTGACTGGTTGTCTGTCTATGTGTGGCCCTGCGATGGATTGGCGACCTGTCCAGGGTGTACCCTGCCTTTCGCCTGATGTCAGCTGGGATTGGCTCCAGCCCCCCGCGACCCTGTACGCAGGATAAGTGGTTGATGATGGAAGGGTTTTTTTCACACTGAAATGCTTTGGGAAGATAAATATTGCAAAGTCTCTAAATGTGTGGAAGAAGCAAAGTAGAAAAGTGAGACTGGCCTGTGAATTGTCATGCTTGTGTTCACACAACCCATCCCATTCTGGTACACGTAATTTAATCCACACAGTAAACCGGCTCCAGACCCCTGCTATGATCACTTTTAAGAGAAAACCACGAGCCGATAATCCAGTAATGAATATCTTGGAGGTATTTGTGATGTATTGTTCAGTACAGTTTTTTTTGTGATGTCCTCTCCCTTCCTCAGACATAATCATGTAATGTGTTTTCATAGTCCTCCTACAAAACTTGTACACTCCAGTGAGTATTATTTTATAGATGATATTTGGTGGTGTGTAAATAATTATCAACTGTAGTACTTAGTGGCTTTAATATAAAATGTACTGTTTATATATTGTTCAGGGAGTCGCAAAGAAACGATTTTCTATTGTATAAACATGTATTGACTATAAATTTCTAAATGCTTGAATTTTCAGTCCTGGAAAAAGGCTAAGCTTTTTATGTAATGTTAACCAAAGTGCTGTAAATGAGGCCACAAAGCACTTGAAATATATAAGTATCTAGTATTTAGAGCACTCAAACAAAAGGTGTGAAGCAAGGCTCCAACTAATTATTTACAATATAGATTCATCTACAGGTTTTTGTCTCTATTGATCATTTGGTTTATAGAATGTTTGCAAATGCTATGTAACAAGGTCCCAGAGGTCATCCTAGAAGTCATGGTTATGTAAATGATGTAAAAATAATATGTTCAGGTTACTTTGCATTTACCTTATCCCCTTGTATACAGCATGATCATGGCGTAAATGTTGTGTTATTCTGTCTCGCTGTTCTGTGTAAAATGTACCAACACGGAATCAGGGGTCATTGTTGTTCCATGGTTAAACTGGCAGCAGAGGTAATAACTGAACCGATTCGTCGTCTGTGTAACATGGGGGAGCTGGTAGGGGGATTTAATAAGCAGCTAGTAGCTTTTAGCAGCTAACTCAAAAAAAGAAGTTAGCAGCTAACACTCAACTAAGCACCCAGGAAGTGTGCCATGCTTTGAAGCCAATAGACATTGTGGCCAAACCTTGTTTTTACACCTTTGGGTCGTGTGATGCACACTGGCCCAAAAATACTTTCCCTTTATTGGCTTACACGAATATCCCTGACAGAAGCATCTGTAAAACAGTGGATTTTTTTTTTTTGACAGTTAACAGCCCTCAAAATGACTCGTTTCACTATCAGAATTTGATCCTTGTGGAAAGTCTAATTTTATCCCCATTCAAGTAAGCGTAAACCAGAAGTTAGCTGGCTTGGCAGCGGGAGTCTCTAGTACACTTGCTCTAAGGGCCCCACGATGTGGAAGCTATGCAGAAGATCTGGATAATTTTCTACAACGGCAGTCAAACATTTTTGGCTTCATACGCTACTGAGCTTCTTTCATAAGAATAAACATAGCCCCGCCTCTAATGCCGTATCCAGTTGTCTTTATACATCCATGCACTCAACATGCCGTTAGTATTGTTTAGAAAGCAATATCTCGTATGTTATATGTCACACTCTTCAGTTTACATTACATTTACAATAGCCCCTTTTATACAGCCTGTTTACGAAGTCTCAAAACATCCATGTGAGGTGAAGGGAGGGGGGGTAATTTTTAAGCCAGCCTGCAGTCATACCAAAGCTGACTTGGGTTTGATGTATTTTTTGTTCAGGTATTGCCTTGTTTGTTATTAACCTAGACTACATGAATATTAATGTAAGATCAGGTTTGCATCTTAGGTATCCAACGACTAATGTGTTCTAATGATGAGGGCAAAGCACCACTAATAAACTCTAAAGTCCTGTAGAAAGACATATTTTTGCTGAGGGAACACTTACTCTCTGACTGACAAGTAATCTTCAATAGCCCCTGATGTACTGTAGCATGTAAACCTGCACTGTCTAAATCTGTCTGAGCCCACACCTTTTTAAAATGTGAGAGCTGGCAGGGAGGGCAGCCGACAGCTAAGGAAATATTTACAGTAAGAGAACACTCACACATGGTGGTTGTCTCTCTCTTGGCTGAATTGATGTCGGTCGGTTGGTCTCCAGAGTGAACATAAACAGTCAGCTGGAGCAGGAGCCCGCCTGGTGCGAACGCCATACTCCGTAAACACACATCTTTCAGCTTTGTGAGTAAGCGGTCACGTAAAAGTCATCACAGTTGGAGACATCAACACGCAGATACACGGAAAGTCATGTATTAAGGTTAGGATCTGTTTCAGAACGATGCAACTGTAACACATAAGGAAATAGATTGGTCTAATTTGATAAAATGAGCTGATAACTTTCAGATGTTTGAGTTACTTCCCCTCCATAAATCAGAAAAAAATTTTACATCCAAATAATACATCATTAAACTGTCTGTGTGTTTTATTTAGGCCATAATTAACTTACTGTTATGCTATTATTACAGTATCTTTACTATTTCAGAGAAACTTTCCCTTAAAACCTCTGAAAGTTTCAGATTCTCAGAGGTGATTATCATATTTTTAAACTGCACTGAAAACATTCTTTTCCCATCTATTCCCAACTAGGAATGGGAATCCTACTCCACTACTGTTAAGTGTATATTAAAAGTTAGGCATATTGAGATAAACATCATTAATTCTCCAGTTGTGTGCAATAAATCACTTCAGAAGAATAGGGTGCAACAAGATGACATGATAATTAAAAGAGTGTTAGTTAAAACAAACAAAAGCGATGTGGAAAACGTGATGGAAATATGGCATTTCGCTTTGTTTTATGTATTCACTTGCAGAGCATTGGTCTCGTCGCTCCACACAGATCAGATGTTTGTGTCTGCCAAAAGTTTTTGTCTCCTCAGTGAAGTAGAAGCTTCATAGGTCATGATTCACTCTCCGAGTCTGTTTCCATTGCATTTCACTTAATTTTTTTCATACGCACAAAAATGAAAAAGGAAATGCACTTGCTGTAGACTTTTTCAATATTTTCCTACTAAATCTAATCAAGTTCTGTGTAGGCCTAAACATAAGCTTAAAAAAGTTGAATCATCATTTTGCTACAAGGTGACTGTATCACCAGAGCTGATAAGTGAAAACAAATGAATAAATGAAAGTATTCACGGTTATATTCAGTATCAAGATTTTACATATTTGCAGATGCGTTCAGATTAACAGGGCCCCGTCATACAAAATGCTGCAAATTAGAAAAATGAACATAGTTTCTAAGACCATATAAAGCAAAGTTTCAGCATAAGACCATGTAAAGCTTCAGCATCACTTATTACCAGATATCACTTGACATCCTCACCAAAGATAGAGATGCTAATGCTATCTTTTAGACAGGAAGTCTTTCTGAGTAAAAACTGGGGCTTCCTCTCTCTAATTGTACTCTTAGCTCTGTCTTCCTGTGGGGACTCCATGAGGGATGTTTGGTCTTGACTCTTCAGATGACCCCAAACCAGAAACCTTCGCACTCATTCTTCTGTATCATGAAATATGTTCTGGACTCAAACCACTCCCCAGTGGATCATTAATATTGCACTGTGTAAGTGCTGCCAGCATTTGCTTTCAACCCTTGTCTCTGACAGAGAAAACAGGCTGGGGTTAATAGAATATAATCACAGTACGGGAGAATTTGTTCAGCCTGTTCTGCTTAGACTCCATGTTAGAGCAAATGTTTGCTCTCTCTTCATGTTGTTGAAACGATCCGATCAGCCTATATGCTTTTTTTTGCATAAATGTGTATCAAACCAAATAAATGGTCCCGTTTGCCCGTTTTCCTGGTATCTAGTCCAATTTTTCAGGCTTGCACAGTTTTCTCAAACTCCTATCAAAGTTTTTCACTAGCTGCAGGAAAAAGACTCCCTGTGCAGTCAATCATCTGACTCCTGCTCCCTGCCCTCGTTTGCTCTGAGAACACAATGAAGCCCCGCAGCTCAAAGATAGATTTTCATAGTCAGGTTGTATTTACATTTTAAATTGTTCAGAGCGCAGCTTGTCTCTGAGGCTGCCAGGAGTGTACACTGTTTAATCTAGAGACACCAGATAAATCACAGGCAGTCTGGACAACCACGCTGAGCATTTTTAGCAGGATCAAAATCAAATCTATCAAAAGGACGGCTCAGAACTCAGTATAAAAGCCTGCTGATGCCTCTGTACTAGAAAAAGTCACATCACTGTTGCAGGAAAAAGTTAAATTATTGAGAGGTTTAGAAAGTGGGGGGAAAAGATGACCTCGATCAGAATTAGAGGAACTACATTTTCTTACACTAAATTAAACTGTAACTAGACATTTTACCAACATGTTTTCTTTGGTTTTAAGGTGCTTATCCCTGAACAAGGTCCAACATTTAGTTTTTTGGTCTATCTGCCAATGGCTGGTAAACTGAAAAAATTTATCAGTTAAAATATTTTTCAACCTGCTATAAAACTGCGTAAGATACAGCTGATGTTGGCTTTTGAGTTTTCATGGTTCCATGGTTAATCGATTTCTGTTTTCATACAATTAAGTCTGGCCACAAACCAACAGGTCCTATTTGTCGAGTACCTCCTGCAAACACTGCAGCTCATGCACTGGCATTGCTCCTCACCCCCTTATCTGTGAAGCGCCACTTTTCTGTAAACTTACTTTTAAACCGTGCTCTTCATTTTTCCTTTAGGAAATGCTCCTCTGATTGGGTCAAATGTTCTATTCCTGACGTTGTCTGGACACCAAGGTCCAACTGTTCCTTTATTTTAATACTGACCCACATGCCTCTATCCCTTCCAGCCAAAGAGAAAGCTTAAGCAAAAACAAATCCGGATGCAATTCTTTCCATTAATAAAATAAAACCTGCAGTTACTGCAGCCTGGAACATGGAAAACTGTGATAATATATCAGTAACAGTTTTGACTATCTAACTAACACAAGTGTTGCTCAATGCTCCTACAATCCAATACAAGGCTTTATTTAGACTGTTGCAGGTGGATTTGATGATAATATTTCTAAATGTAGTGTGTTGTTTGAACAACTATTGAGATAAGTTGTCTTCTGTGAATTTCAATGTTCTGTTTCTGGAATAGCTTCAAGGCCTGTATACTTATCTACAGTATAGGATGCTATTCTTGTTGTATGTCGTTATTTAGTAGTGAATATATGGTGCTTACTTTACCTCCTTTGGTGGATACTAACAAATCTCTGACTCTGTCCCCTTTCCTTCACAGTTATGTTGTCTGCTGTAAGTAGTTGGTTGACTTTTATAATACTTTATATTTTCTTTCTTCAGAAACAGTTTTTGCCTCCCTACATACTCACACAAGGCATTTAAAGACTAGGAAAACAAACATCAGATTATTTCACTGTTTAACCAATACAAAATTGCCTAGGAGACCAAAACCATTTTCAGTCATGTGTACAAAAAAGTGATTCTTATAGCATGTTTTTTTAAACAAGTTTTAACCTCCTTTGCAAACTTAATACCCTCTAGTTTAACTGACTGGAAGTCACCCAGGTTGACCCCTCACAGCACTACTGACTGAATTATTCTCTTATTTGACAGCCACTGCAAAAACACTTGAAGGTGTTTTTACATTCAACTTGAAATTTGGATCCTGTGCCAATTTTCTGTCTTCAGCCAGAGAAGACCTCTTATTCACCCCTCAAGCAGCACGGACATAAATCCAGACTACAGAGAGGAAAATATAGTTCAATCATAAGAAGATAAAGCTTAAAGTCACTGAGAAAAATCAGCTTTTATACAACCAGAATGCTCCTGTTTTCAGTGATGTGGTGAAGCAGGAATAGCACGTTTGACAGAGTGCAGAATAATCATCTTGCATTCTTAACTGAAGAGTGGCTGATGCTCCTTATTGCAGTTTAGTAGGCTGTGTATGCAATAAAAGATGGGAAATCCAAATTTGTTGGATGGTCATGACCTTTCCTGCTGGCTATATTGAATTAAAATAAAACAAATTCTCATGCACAACCTAATTATGTGCTGGACATGTACAGTGGGGGAAAAAAGTATTTGACCCCTTGCTGATTTTGCAGGTTTGCCCACTTACAAAGAATGCAACAATCTACAATTTTAATCATATGTACATTCTAACAGTGAAAGACAGAATCCCAAAGAAAATTCCAGAAAATCACATCATATGAATTTATAAAAATTGATAACCATCTGATGAGGAAAAACAAGTATATGACCCCCTACCAAACAGCAAGTATTCTGGCTCCTACAAGCCAGTTAGTCTTTCTTTAAGACACAGCCCCAATCCCAACCAATTATCTACATCAAATACACCTGCCTCACCTCGTTACCTGTATAAAAGACACCTGTCAACACCCAAACAACCAGCATCCAACATCACCACCATGGGCAAGACC
>NC_060170.1:14569557-14608044 GCF_021292245.1 Micropterus dolomieu
GAGCTGAAGATGGGTCGAGGATGGGTGTTTCAGCACGACAACGACCCTAAGCACACCGCCAAAGCAACAAAAGAGTGGCTGAAGAAGAAGCACATCAAGGTTCTGGAGTGGCCTAGCCAGTCTCCAGACCTGAATCCAATTGAAAATCTTTGGAGGGAGCTTAAAATTCGAGTTGCCAGGCGACAACCTCGGAACCTGAATGATTTGGAGGCTGTCTGCAGGGAGGAGTGGGCCAACATCCCTGCCGAAATGTGCACAAACCTTGTCACCAACTATAAAAACCGTTTGACATCTGTGCTGGCCAATAATGGCTTTTCTACAAAATATTAACATGCTGTTTGTCCAGGGGGTCATATACTTGTTTTTCCTCATCAGATGGTTATCAATTTTTATAAATTCATATGATGTGATTTTCTGGAATTTTCTTTGGGATTCTGTCTTTCACTGTTAGAATGTACATATGATTAAAATTGTAGATTGTTGCATTCTTTGTAAGTGGGCAAACCTGCAAAATCAGCAAGGGGTCAAATACTTTTTTCCCCCACTGTACATGTCCAGCACATAATTAGGTTGTGCATGAGAATTTGTTTTATTTTAATTCAATATAGCCAGCAGGAAAGGTCATGACCTCAACAGTAGTGCAGAATAGTCAAATAAAAGATGTAACAAAACCAGAAAGTGATGCATAATTATTTAATTTCCATTTAGGGAGTTTAGGAGACACTTTTGTCCAAACCGGCTTACAATTTGTCTGGGGGAGCTAAGCAGAATCAAGGTGAACTCTAAACAAGTGAGTTTTGAGTGTTTTGCGGAAGCTGGTGAGTGACTCTGCTGTCCTGACGTTGGCCTGGAGCTCGTTCCACCACTGCCGCGCCAGAACAGAGAGGAGTTGGGACTTAGCTGAGCTTGCTTGCTCTGAGCGATGGCAGTACCAGCCGACCAGCAGAGGTAGTTGAGTGGAGCACTCGAGCTGGGGCACAAGGTCGAACTAACACCTGTGGGTAGGTGGGACCCATTGTCTTAATTGTCTTAGTTTTAACAAAGGAATATTTTCATTACTTATTAGTCTGTCAGTTATTTTTTCTATTAAAGGTTCAGTGTGTAATATTTAGGAGGATCTATTGACAAATATAAAACAATATAATACACATAACTATGTTTTCAGTGGTGTGTAAAGACCTTACATAATGAACAGTTTTGTTTTTATTACTTTAGAACAGAGGTCACTAATAGGCGGACCGCGATCCGGAGCCAGCCGCTGTCCTCTCCGGACCGCCGACCTACAGGTGATTTATTATTTATTTTAACCAGCGCAGCTTTTCTAGCATTTACTATACTGGTTTAGCGGACCAGGAAACTCACAGACCAATCACATCCATTAACTGTAAGAAAGTGTAAAATGTCCCTATTTCCTTTTTCGTTTCAAGATTAAAACTATGCAGAAATTTGCTGTTTTTTGGAGGAATCTAAACCAACAGAAATGAGAGGAAGTAATCAGCCTAAAATGAATCGACATCTAAGAAGACTGCTTCATTTTTCCCATTTCCTGATTTATTTATTTTTGTTATCTGTGGCATCATTATCACAGTTAATTTCCCAAAGTTTCCGTGAAATAGTTTGTAGAGATATAATGATATCTCCCGGATAATTTATTTTCCTCTGATCTTCAAGCAAAGGAATCACATTAAATCTTACTTTACAAGTAACAAACACTTTTGTTTTTTAAAGGATTATTCATGTGTTTTTTTTTTTTATTTATTTGCTGTACGTGTCCAAGTGTGATATTATTAAGTCTTCAGCAGAGGCTCCTTGTTTATCCAGCTTCTCTTTCCTGGCCGCCTTTTTTCTCTTCTGACGTTGTGGAGATACTGAATAACCCAGGACCACCCGAGTTCTAACTCCCACTCACAGGTGGGAATCTAGTGTTTCAACTTAAGTTAAAAGTGATTATTGTGTCTCGAAACAACCCTGTCTACACACTAGCATGTCAAATAAAGCTCTGAGGAGGGTGAAAATAGCCAGCGATGTAGCAGTGCAGTGGATCCTGAGGCCACAGCCGCCTGGCTAACCGCCTGCCGCTTGATGTTTAACAAGCCGGTCATTTAAACACCACTAATAAAACATCTCCTGCTGGGGGGATAGGCTCTTCATAAACCCTCATTTCACAATGTTCAGTGTAAGTTTCCCTCTGCAGCCCTCCTCCTCCGCTTCTTTTCCCCTGACCAGTGAAAATTCAAACAGGCACTTACGCAGGCGTCACAACTATAATTGGAGTGATAAAAGTCAAACAGCCGCCACATTATAGCTGCTGTAACTCATGGTTAGACTTGGGTAACATATAGGAGGATTTGCATGCTGTGTGTGCAAGAGAGTTATTTTCTAGCGTGACGATATTAGGAAAGCTTTTATTATCAGATTTTCTTCATCATTAATGGAAGGCTAATTTTTACATTGGTGAGACAGAATTTGAAAAGATGAGAAAAGATGTTACATTGTGTTTTTTTAAAGTAATAGTTTGATGTTTTGGGAAATATTTATTTATTAGCTTTCTTGCTTAAGTTGGATGAGAATATTTATACCATTCATATCATATGTATCCATTAAATATAAAGCTACAGCTAAGTAGCTTAGCTTAACTGACATGAGTTATGTATATTCGCATCAAACTTTTGTCAAGAACTCGAAGAAGCACATTTCCTAAAATGTCAAAATTCAAATATATTTAATGAAAATTTAGTTTGATGTTTTTAACATATAGTAGTCTGAGTGGGCTTTGTAGTGTCCTTTCACGGAGTTGTGAACCGAGAGAAAAATGTAAAGAATGTAGAAACACTGTTGCCTGTTGCCATATTCCTCTTGAATATATGGATTCTTTGCAGTCTCCAAGAAACGACTTTGCATCATCAGATTCAACAGACATCTGACTTTAGACAAGTAATGGCTAATCATATAACTACAGTAAAAGAAGGGCTAACAAGACAATAGGCTAACATTGCAACCCATGTAATGAGCTAATACCAACTAGCTTCAACTGGATAGATGAAATAGATTGTAGGTGGTTTGTCTGTTAATTGTTTTTAATTTGAGATGGACACTGACAAGTTCCCACTGTTAACATAGTATTTAATTTTTGAACCTGAGAGAATTGGACAGTCTTTATGTAGGTCACCCTGTGAGCTGACTTTATTGATATGAAATGAATTGACAAAATTGTTTGGACTGAAGATATGTAAGGCTGCAGATGGTGTGTTGTGTCACCTGAAATCCTGCAAAATTGCACACTAGATTGTAGTGCAGTCAGAGCTATTTTCATTTTTCCCAGAGCTGTCACACAAGACAAATATGAGAAAAGTAATCAAACAGATTTAGCAGAAGACTGATGACATTCTTTTGAGTTTCTGGGGTCCCGACCTCATGGGGTCGACCTTCTCAAGGGACAGCAGGTCTTGGTTGCATTAGGGGCAGCAAGCGAACTTTCTCCTTAATCTCTTTCAGCCTGGAATATCTCTCTAACCCTTTTGAGGCTCCAATTTATGTAAATAAATTGGAGCCTCAAAAGGGTTAAATGCGTGTTAAGATTTGAGAAACATTGCATTATTCCATCATCCTGGCTACAGACTTCATGGAAATTGCTTTAATAGGGCAAAGTATTTAAGTTTGGATTTAAGGTTTTAATTAGTTACCCAAACTGGAACCTCTAGTATGTAAATTGGGATCTCTATGGACCGCAGTAGGTAGGTAGACAGGCAGGTAAGTCAGCCAATCACTTTATTTGGACTGAATAAAATGATTATTATAGTAGTGTTACAGCCACAGGTGCCAGATTGTTTTAATTTTTGTATCAGAGTATTTGATTTATTGCTTGCTGTCGGGATGTTAAGAGAATTTCAACAAATATAACAAAAAATGCTTCTGAAATAAATTGCCTCTTTCAACGTGCATCATACCATCTTATGTAAGTCTGTGATTTCTTTTGTTTCCGAGTCCTCCACAGGACGGTGTATAGGCATGTAAAATATCTATAGCTTGTTAGCCAAGTAGTGGCTTATTCTTTTGCTTTTACTTCTAACGGTATATTAATATTTTTACCACATCATTATTTCCTAATAACTGTTTGTATTATATTGGCTATCCCCCATATGTGACCAACGCTCTGCAAAAGAACAGCCCTTTCTGAAATAAACACTTTTGCTATAAATCAAACTAATATTTAACTGATATCAAAACAGACATGTACAAAGTCTAAAAAGATCCTTCATAATCCAATCCATAGCTGGAAATTAAAATGCCAATCAAGATGTCTTTTGTACAAAGAAGGTTTCTAATCAGTTTCTGCTCGACAGCAGATATAAGTCATTAAGGAACAATCTCTTACAGACAGCCAATCTATGACTGACCCAGATAAAATTATGTTTTGTTCAACCAAAATTGCTGATAGCATTAGAACGAGGCCTTAGGAGGCTGAAAGCCGTCAGGGTAGCGAGGGAGGGGGAGGGAGAAATATTTTATGGAGGGGGAAGGAGGGTGGTGCTGGGGGGGCTTTCCTAATATTAGGTTTCCTTCAGTTCAGATGTTCAGATGCCAAAGTTCTTCAGTCATTTCAAACCTCTTTGGACAAAAGCTGGATTCCAGGCATGGACACCAAATCTGTATATGAAATATATTCTAAAGCAACAAAGGTCCTAAAGTTAAAAGTGTTTATGGTGTGCAGGTAGTGGATTTACAATTTTAGAGAAGAAACATCTGGCTGTATGATCTTAAAAACACAAGATAAAAACTTGGTAAATAGGAGCTTTGAAATCAGAATAATCTTTGGCTGTCAAGAGCTGAGGTACAGAAAGTGATTTTATTTTTTTAAACGTATGTGGGCATTTCAAAATGGCTATCGTGTTGCAGTGCAGTCTGAAGCCCCCATCTGCTTCTGGACCCCTACCATCATATAGCCAGGCTGCAGCTGCATCCTCTTGCACACACACACACACACACACACACACACACACACACACACACACACACACACACACACACACACACACACACACACACACACACACACACACACACACACACACACACACACTGCTCTCTCTCTCACCAGCTGTCACCACCAGAAGTGAAGGTATCCCATTTCCCTTCAAGTATTTGGCTCTTACTTATAAATGAATGTGAAATCATTATAGATGAAGCAAATTCTTCCATCTCCTCACTTCCCAAATGCATTACGGCAGCAGATAAAGTGGTAGTTCAACAGCCTTTAGACAATTTCATATTGTCAGCTATTCCCATGAAAAGACAGAAACCAATAATGAAATGTTTCTAACAACTCTTGTCTGTGTAGACAATGAATCTGAATCAGAAAGCTTTATTGTCATTGAACACCAGGTTTGTTATGTTTAGACTTATGTTGACTGATATATCTTATTCCTTTGTGCCAGAGAGCTTCATAAAGCTGTCCAAAAACAATATTAAAATACATCAGTGAGACACACTGTTGCACTCATAATGAACAGGGGCACTGTAGTTTATTTTGAGTCAACCCCACATACACCATCCTGGTGCTGTTAATACTAAAGGTATGGTCCCTTTACACTTCTGTCCAATGAAAATCGCTCTGTTTCTCTGTATGAATTCAAGCATAGAGTCCTATTCCACTGTGATCTCCAGCCGATTTCACCTGTGTTTAACTTTGAGTGGATGTGCTCAGTCGGCCAATAGAAAGGCTGCTGCGCTGTGTTTGTAAATGGAGATTATTATTGTAGCATGTTTCATCACTATATTTAGTTACTGTTCACGTTGCTAGACTACAGACTATAGCTTTGCTCTCATACACTGTTTACAGTTTGGGATTACTCTGATCAATGTTTATTACCCGTTTCAGAAAAGTGACGTGATTTTTCAAGGCAGTGGTGCAGGGAAATTTAATTTAAACTGAAAATAAATGCACTATTTACTACTGTTTAAGTAATGTTTGGTAAAAACTACAATGCCCAGGTTCAGGAAATTACTTACCATTTTTAAGAATAAAATGATATGTTTGTGGCCTGTTGCTAAAGCCTTAGGTGTTAAGTAGACTGCCATAGACAGGGTAGAGAGACACTCCAACACATTGTTTACTTTGACCTTTTTATGGGATTTGTTCAGTAACAAAAACGGAGAATAACACCAGCCTCGCCCTTTTAAAAGAATAGTAGTGTGAGATTGTGAAAGTGTGTATCTCAGTCCCTGTTAATGATCCTCTATATCTCTTCTGATCAATATGTGAATGTGAAACCTAACCTGCGGTGCCTGCACTGCATCCTCAATCTCTCTGTCTGTCTAATGGATGCAGGCAGTGGATCTCTCATGGTGGTGGCCCCATGCGGGCATGCAGCTGCTGGCAGACTGAAGTTGCAGGTTTAAAGAGTCACGGCCTGCAGGAGAAGGAGCTACAGCATGCTTCTTTACCGTTCAAATAAGAGGCTTTGTTTGTGGTGTATTAGGGTTACATAAAAAAAGAAAGAAAGAAATTTCAGTCTGTCAAATTTGACTGAAGTGAAGAAATTCCAGCAGGCTTTACCACTGCCCTTCTGTCTTCAAACCCAGAATGATATGTAACCTAATACTTTCCTCACTTTCTCAAATTCCCTACTCCCAAGTCAGCTTGTACTTGCTATAACTTATTTCTAACAAGGTTTGTGGCTCATTCTAATAAAATGTGATAAATGACAGTTGCTGGGTAAAATCTATGCTAAACTAAATCTAAGAATGGATTAAATTAGAATTCATATTCATTCATTGACCCTTTTTTTAGTATCTGCAGCCAAAAGATATGATTTATGTCGGAGTACAGATAAAACAGCACCTTAACACAAAAGTTTTAATTCTATATAACTTTATTACTTTGTGAAGTTTTACATGACTCAAGTCTAAATGACTGAAACAGAAAAAAATTACAGCATGTATTAAAATAACATACAAAATATAAAAGGAAGTCTTCTTCCCTCACTGTGTGTGTTGGTGCACAGCTATGAAGCGAGCTAAACACACTTCCCAAGGAAGATGGAAGTTAGCTTTGGCAGTTTATACTGGAAGTAATTGTGAAACAATGAAAACATTTTTGAACAACAAATTCAGTGACAGTGATTCCAAGGGGAAAAGGGGGACTTTAGGACGCTGATTTATTTCAATGGTAGTGAAAGAATTCAGAAAAAGATCAGATACCCTAAACAATAGCTAAAAATTAATAAGCACAGTAGCAAGAAAACTGGATTCACAAAAGTATACGTAGACTAGCAGTCAAATTAGTACTATTCCTTCACAGAAGAAACCAGTATAACCAGTAAAAGATCAACATAAAGTCCCCATAGGAAGTACAACACAGTAATTCATCTAGAAAACATACACATAAGAGTAAAAGTGAAAAGAGTAAAATAGGGCTGTATTTTCATTATCGATTGATCTGCAGATTATTTTCTCCATTAAGTGATCTTTTGGTCTATAACATTAAAAAAATTGTGAAAAATTTGTTCAACCCAAAACCCAAAGATATTTAGTTTAATATCACGTAAGACAAAGACAAAGCAGCAAATACTCATAATTAAAGTCACGTAATGTCAGAGCATTTTTAAATTTAACATGGCAAAAACCATTAACAGATTATCAAAAGAGTTGCTGATTACTCTGTCGACCTACTAATGAATTAATTGTTTCAGCTCTAGTGTTTAAAGTGACGTCACCTTTAGACAAACTTCACGACTATTCATTGACTGGATCCATTTAAAGAATACTCCGCAGACTTGTTAAAAGTTGGTCCCTATGTTACCCACGGTGTGACTTGACTGGAGACAGTTCAACTTTTTTCACACGTCCAGCAGCATTTCCCAACTTTGATGTGTAAAATCAATTCCCCTTAAAGTTGCTTATACGTGGTCACATGGTCACAACTGCATGATGGTGTACTTTTGTAAGCTTGGAGAACACCACCTAAGACACAATTCCACAAACGAGCCTCAACATTTAAGGTAAAGTTCAATCCATCTGTTTCCAGAAAAAAAAACATAAGATTAAACTTCTTGCTAAAATGGGAGAGCTTTCACTTTGTGTGCCAAAAAAACACTTACTGGAGCTTAAAGGTAGTTGTGGCCTGCTGAGAATACTGAACCAGTTAGAGGCTCTGCTCAGAGGTTCCTCTGGCTATAAAGGAGCAAGAAGTTGGCCAGTGGACACTTGAGAATAGTAAAACACTTAATCTATTTTTCCTCTCCAGTGTCTGTGACAGTATAGCTAGTGTCAGAGGGGCTGGAGGTCTTCTCACATCAAAGTGTGAGCTACGTTTTTTATTTTGGTGGCACACTGTCTGCATGCTACTATATATGTGTGTGTGTGTGTGTGCTTTGTTTTCCTTGTAGTTTACCACACAAAAAAAGCAAATGGCCTTCTCATAGCTGCTCAGATTGTAATCAAAGCATGGTTAAAATGGTGAGGGCATTACTGTGAAACACTCATGTTTCAAGGGCAACACACCAGATTACAAGAACCCAAATATTTTGTGCTGTTGTCAAAGAACAGCATTATATAAATGATTACCCACACCATAATCAGCAGCAATTTCTTGTACTTTAGGTTGTGCTTTTTGTTTTTGTGTGCATTTTTATCTGTGGGACATTGGGAAACCACTAAATTTGGCTGCTCCAGGGACCCATACTCGACACTGCCCTTTTGTTTTCATCGTGGGAACATTGGTGAAAAATGTAACTTTAACTGACTCTGAGGTGTGCGGAGTAAGAAAACGTTTTAAAGATGCAAAAGGCCTAAACACAATCTCATGAAGTCAAATAGTTACTGTAGAGCAGTTACCTATGACTAAAAGCTATAATCAGTAGAGAACTCACAGCTTTTCTTTTGTGTCCCTGTATTAGAGGTCACAGGTTAGTTCAGCCAGTAATCACGAGGTTCATTGTTTTGGGAAGCTTCTAGCTCTCTATGTGTCCTATTTCTTCACAAAATTTGGTGTAACTGCATGAGAAGCTGATGCAACAGAAGAGTTTTGGAGTTGAACCTTGTGTTTGTCCCTGCTGTAGCCCAAGTTCTCCCTAAACAGGCCCCTCAACTAATTCAATCCAAGCAGGAGAGAAAAGCAGACACAAATCTGCCTGTTAAAGTTGAACTTAAAAACGCTGACTGTAACTTTATAGACACAATTGTTTTTACACTTTAAAAAAATGGAATCCAATTACTGGAATATCTTGCCATAAAAAGCTGTGCTTGACTTTCTCGACAAGAAATATTAAAACTGACATTTGCTTTTTATGGACATAGCATGGGATTATTAGAAAATATGGAACAAGCTAACTCACTAGATTTCTGTTGAAGTGTGGAAAAATGGAATAAAAGTAATTTAAATGTGTACAGCTTAGGTCTGGATTTTTCCTCACCATTATGGTGACAGCGACACATTTATCTTGGAATAGTTTCATGTTGACCGAAATCTGTACTGTGCCTATCTGAACATCAAAACCAGGCCCTGGAATCGATGCCAGAAGTTCCCTCGCAAATGAGTCCCATATGTTTTCAACCAAAACAACTCCTTGGCCTTGTCTGAATTTATAGAAAACTGCTGTATCTTTGTGGACTACACAGTAGTTTGACTACATGCTTGCTTAAATGTGTTTGTCTTAGAGTTAACACTCCTGAGCAAAGTCATCTTTCAGTAAATATCATTATATGCAATATGTTTTCTCTGTAATTCTTTAAGCCATATTCTCCATGGAGTCTGGCAGTATGACCCTATGCTATACGTTTATCTTTGTCCCCCATCAGAGTTACAGATTGTACAATGACGTCACATTTAGGCAAAGGGAGGTAGCACTGTTCATATCAACACTGCTTAATTAATGCCAACTTACTTTGGTATATGGAGTTATATGTGGTTTACCAAACACTAATTTAGACATTCTGTTGCAACATCTTATCCCATGTTTCTCAAAAAATTATTTTTGACTCACTTGTGCTAACTTTCTCAGGCTCATGTTTTATGCATCAGCGCTTACTGCCTGTCTGCTTTTGTCATTGATACTGAGCATGGCCTGCTGTGCTCTGCCTGGAATGGCAAGAAGGCTTGAGTTTACTTCCAGCACATCCCCAGTCCATTACCCAGAGGGCTGTGCAGCTCATTCCATGGCCTTAACAAGACCTTGAAGGGCCTGCATTTGTTTTTGTATGTTTGCATTTTGCTGCACAATCGATCCCAACTTATAGTACAAAACACCAATTTCTCACAAATAAATATATATCGTCTGTCAGCCTGTACTGGCTCCACAAATCAAGTACGTAATTTTCATTAACAAGTCATTTCTTTGTCTACAGTTGTTTATCCTTATTTTGGTTTGCGTGTATGGTATGTGGCAGTGGAAGAAAAAGTAGTTACACTAGATTCTTTACTTAGGTAGCGATACCACAGTGTAAAAATACTCAGTTTAAAATTTTTAAATTAAAATTCTGATTTTTATGTAAAAATAGGTAAGTATTGTATTGTTGTAAGCCAAATATGCTTAAAGTATCAACATGGAGAATGAATAGCCCCTGTGATTTTTTTTTTGTGTGTATAAAACCTTTATAGTAACTAGTGACTGCTACATTTATTTAGAATTTACAGAGTACAATAAAAGTACAATATTTCCCTGAAATATAGTGGTGTTGAAGTATAGTAGTATAAAATACTCAAGTGAAGTAGGCCAACTTCAAAATTGCATTTCAGTGCAGTACTTGAGTAAATGTACTCAGTTACTTACCACTAGTGGTACAATTAAGCATATGCGTATGAGTGAGCACACTAAGGGTTCATAGGCGTTCCAGCCTTGGTAAAATTAGAACGTCATATTGAGTGTTGACAGAAATGCTGAGAGCAGGGCAGCGCTGCAGGAATTTTGGAGATGACATGGCCTATCTGTCATGAGGTGCAGCTGCTCCTGTCGGGTAGGGGAGGGGGTGGGTGGGGGAACTAGAGGATGTGTAAATCAGGTCTTGCTTGTCCCCAAACTCCGACCAAACCTTGAGCAAAGCCTGATGGAAAAATCAGGCCACTTAGTCTGAATCTTTTGGACTCTCAATGCCTCACTCAGTTTGTCCTCTGAATGCTCTAAACGTGTACAACTAGAAAAACTGACATGAAACTGGAATGAATTTGAGGCTGAAGGGAGCATTACAAAAAAGAGAAATGCCATTACAGTGTGGCAAATTGGTTAATGTTTTTGTAGCACCTAAAGCTGAACAATTTTAAAGACTCTCTTCTTAATATTGTTTCTTTTCCAAGGTGCCTGCATGAGAAAAACATTTAGGAAAGTGTACTCTTACAGATTCCAACCGCCAAATGTTCCTTATGCCTAATTCTACTTTGATGTGAAAATGCAAATGCATGCGCGCACACACACAAAAACACTTCCTTAACACACACCATGTGGAGACCATGTTATCTCAAGTTCAAAGCATAGCCCGGGTGTCTTTCTTCCTCTGTGAAGAGGCTTACTCAACCCTAGAAAATGCTTTAATGATAAGACCTGAGTGTATAGTTTGATATCAAAGATTCAAAGACCAGATGTGCTGACCTTTTCTGTGTGAAGACTAACGTCTGTGCTGTTTAGCTGAGGTAAAGCAACAGTCTTTTTAAATTGTATGTTATTCACCAGCTACGTTTCTGGCTAGGAGAACATTTGAGATGGATTCATCTTCCAAACAATATTTACAATAAAATGTATGTGGCCAAAACCTGCTGTTAATTGGTGGTTATGGTGAAATTCTGCCCTTTTGCAAGCTGGTGGACCAAAACGTTTAGTGTCATGCACTGTAAGGATGCATTCATCAAATCAAATCCAAGCACAGCACCATGATCTAAATATGGCGCTCTGTCTTCTGTCCATGGAGAGAGAATTGTCACCACTTCAGCAGGTGAGAAAGACATAACAAGAAGGGTGACATTTTACCACCTGTTTTTTTTTTTTTGTCTGTTTCATCAAGATTACAGAGATTACATTTGAACAGCTTAGAACAGTTACCAGTCTGCGTACACTAAAAAAAACAAAACTGTTGCTACATGCCAGATTAGTCCAAACATGTTTGAGGTTTGAGGTTGAAGGGATTTCAGATGTTACATTATAACACCTCTAGAAAGAACTTTTGATGCCAGATAATATCACTTTTTTTTTTTATTGTGTGTTTGCGGGTTGAGCTGTACTGACAGACAAGAAAAGCATTTTTTCTTAATGTGATCAACTTGACAGGAGAGTGGATGAATTGTAAAGATAATAAGTACTAGCACTGACAGATAGATATTGTGTCTTGTGATGGCATTTTACGCTTTATGTAAGCTACTGTTGAACCATAACTTGTCAAGTGTGTTGCTACTCTAGTGTCACCAAGACAGATTTCTGTAGGCTTGTATTTATTGTACTTGTCATGTTGATGGATTGATCTGACTGGAAGAGATCAAACTAGATTTACATCTTGAATTAACTCAGTTAAAACCAATCAAAATTATAATCCTAGATTAGGGTTGTGGAATTGACTGACTTTGAAGGACAGCAGAAAAGGCTATTATACTTCTTTTGTCAGGGAAAAAGCTCTGACAAACCCACAGTACGCGGCCTGCTCAGCACCAGTTAACAACTAGCCGGTGAACATACTGGAGCATTTTGTAGCTAAAGAGCCAGATACCTCCTTTGGGAGTTGGTTGAGACCAAACCAGAGCCAAAAGGACAGTAGCCAGAAACGAAGGTTACGATATGGTAAACCTAGTTTTGTAAGCACAGGAGGAGCCCTCTACTGGACTCTATGGGTACTACCTCCTCCAATCACACGCACGCACTTGCCCACAGAAATGTTATCGTGCACGTAGCCAACCAATAGGACGTCGCTACCAATATGTGCGTGACGTATAAATAGCAGTGTCCATACTGCCTCAGCATCCAACCGCCTCTTCAGCAGACTGCGTCAGAGCGGCAGGGCTCATAGGTTGAGGGCTCCGCCTGTGCTTATAGAACTAGGGTTACCATATCGTAACCTTTGTTCTATCTCACACAGGCTCCGCCCTCTACTGGACTCTATGGGTACAGTGGGTGGAGCCCGATGACTGTCCGCCCTAGCTGCGACAAGCCAAAGTCCACCAACCCGACCCGACCACCACTTCACCTAGTGACAGAGTAGTGAGACACCCCTGAGAAGGTCGCTGGACCAATAGGGGCTTGGCCTGACCATTAACACCTGGACTGTCCTGACTTCTCACTGGAACGTCAGGCACCGCCAGTGTATGTTCCCCCTCTACACCCAGTAGTCACCAGATCCTCACTTTTCAGATCCTAGGTCGCAGTTGCGAGCTGGATCCTGAGAAGGAGCCCGACATATCCAAGAGATAGAAACGCACACCCCGCTGAAAAAGGGTTGTAGACACTTCCACACTTCTGAGTGGAATGTGCACTCACTGCTAAGGGTGAGTCTGTTCCCGCCCGTGTCCAGGCTGCACTCATAAAGCCAGCTGGCCAGGCTCTTCTTGGACAGGGTTTTACTGACTGCACTATCACTGAAACAGACGAACAGCTGACCAGTGCATCGAATGGAGGCTGTGTGCTCTACATAGGACGTTAGCCTAGCACACATGGACACAACAGATGCGCACTCACCTCCCTGCACCCTAAGTGGGGTAGGGGGGTAGAAAGCATCTAGATTTATTGTCCTGGACCTGAACATGCTCCTTATGTTAAGAACAAAGGAGGTGTGTTGTCTCAATCTGGCTGCACTGGCAGCTGGGGTGAACTGACAGGCACACAGCTCACTCACCTACTTAGCAGAGGCGCAGGGCTGTTCAAGAGATAACATTTTCAATGAGGACTGCTCCAGGGACTCATAAGGTGCAGATATTAGAGCCACCAACACAAGCAGCAAGTCCTACTGAGGCGCTGAGAGACACGACACCAGTCGCTGTCTTCTCACACCCTGCAGAAAGCGTATCACGAGGGAGTGGGTGAAGACTGTTCTGTCACCAAACCCCCTGTGACAGGAGAGAAAGCTGCAGCGCGACAGCCCCTTCTCCATCAGACCTTGCAGGAAAGAGAAAACGGATCCCACCGAACAGGTAGGCAGATCCGTCTCCCTCTCAATGCATCAACGCTGAAAGCCCAACCACTTAGCTTTACAGCAAGACGTGGTGGAGACCGCCCGCCGCTTGGATGGTCTGAGCGACCTCAGCGGCTAGACCAACCTGAGTCTGCCTCTCCACAATTTTAGGAGAAAAACCTAGAGAGGCTGGTCCAACACCAGCATTGTGCATATGAAGCCTCACCCTTGAGACAGAGAACCATAGGTACAGGCCAGGGCTCTGTCACTGTAGGCTGCGTCACTTCTACCAGAATGATGAATGACCGTTCCCGCCTCACCTAACTGGAGGGATGAGATGGGGTGGGGGGGAACACAAACAGCAGCCCTTCTGGCAATGGCGCGTGTGTAACGCTTCCATCCCCAAGGGTGGGCTGTCCTGTGGCTGAATTGAGAACCACACTGTCAGTGAACTAGCAGTGTTCCCGTGGACACTGTCGTGAGTGCACGGGGAACGCAGAGTTAGCTCACATTGCTGCATTGTGTCAGTGCCATGGCAACAGCCCTTCATTCGGCTGCCAGGCGATGTAGGCGACCCGTTGCGCAGGCCGGAGCAAGGAGGAAGCCCAGGTGCTACTACCGTCTCGCTTGCATACCACCAGGAGAGCGACGTGGGACATGGGCTTTTGTCCCAGTGGTTTGAATAGCGCAGCAAAGACCTGGGCCCTCCCTCTGTCTCTCTCGAGCTTAGCAAGGAGAGCAGTGTGGGCTGTAGGTCGGATCATTAGCTTAGCATCGGTGAACGTGCAGTTTTGTGGAGAAGCGTGTTACACACCGAGCCGAAGATGGAGGTGGTTCGGGGGGAGGAGAATGCTCTTTAGGAATGTACTGTATTTAATCAGTTGAACATTCACAGCATTTTCAGTGTGTACACAGCATGAAACACAAATCAATGCATGCTGGACACATAACGGGGGTGGCACAGTGGTGCAGTGGTTAGCACTGTCGCCTCACAGCAAGAAGGTCGTGGGGTCAAACCCCGGTTGCCCCGGCCTTTGTGTGTGGAGTTTGCATGTTCTCCCCGTATCTGCGTTCTCTCTGGGTGCTCCGGCTTCCTCCAAAGATATGTGGACTAGATTAATTGGTGACTCTAAATTGTCCTTAGGCGTGAATGTGAGTGGTTGTTTGTCCTGCGATGGATTGGCAACCTGTCCCGGGTGTACCCTGCCTTTCGCCCAATGTCAGCTGGGATTGGCTCCAGCCCCCCGCGACCCTGTACTGTATGGATGGATCCTATTACCCGAAGAAAAAAGATCATATTACCATTAGGTTTGCTTATCTGCCTGTTAGCATGAAATCTTAAAACCTATGAAAAGTTTTGTGAGCCTTACGGTTGCAAATACAACATTTTTCTGTTGGCCCAGGAACAATTAATCAGATTTCTCATTTCCATAGATCTAAAGCAAGGCTTTCATTCCAAACTAACATTCATCACCTCAAACAAAAAAACATCGCATTAAATCAATTTTAATTCGTTTTGAATTTGTTTAAAAACAAGTTTCAATGTTTGGACACATTACGGAGGGAGGAGGTCTGGTGGTGTGCATCAGCCTCTGTCACCCTTCATTTTATTTTATTATTATTATTTTAAATAAATAAGAAAGCGGCTTCAACACACCACAGCCAGTGTGACTGTGGTTGACACGTCACCCGGTGTTGACATCAGCCTCAAGCTCACAGCTTCCCTGAGAAGCAGTGGCAGGTAGACAGGTGGGAATGCAGCACTACTGTAGACTGCTGCATTGCCCGATTTCCACGGTAAGAACAGCTCGTTTCTCGGCTGTCACGTCGTGGAAGCGTTAAGCATTATGACTCGGCGGTCAGGCTAGCAAAGTGGACGCCCGGGCCTGACCTACCCTCTCACTCGGTTCTGAGTGAGAGGGTGGGTCAGAGAGCAGCGTGGGCCGCGGGGCGAACCGTTAGCTTAGCGTCTGTGAGCGCAGCGGCACGTTCGACACGGCTAGCTCAGTGAGATGGGGTTGGTGGTGGGGAATTGGCACTTCCAAGAATGTAATCACCTCAGTGTACACACAAGCGGCACATGTTAGAACAGTGGCTTCGTGAACACAAGGCCGCAGGGCGAACCCTTAGCCTCACCCCAGGAGTTAACGTTAGCTCTTTGATGAGAGAAGTTAATTTAGCTCTTTGAGGAATGTATTTAACGTGTTTTACTCAAAAACGGTTTCCACATTCTCAAAAGCCTTACCATAGTTTTACAGAAGCAGCTCATGTAAATTTTTGATTGTGGCAGCGTCAGCAGGCCTCTCTCCCTCCATAACGGTCACTTGGCCAGTCGCTCCCTTCCCCAGCCGTCTGGGTAGGACATGGGTCACCTCGCCCGGGTGCAAAGATAATTTTCTAGAAGTGGCGAGTCCATCCGTGGAGTTGATGAATTCAGTGAGCAGTTCGCCGTTTGCTGAAGAAAAAGGATGCTGAGGCAGTAGGGACACTGCTATTTATATGTCACGCACATATCGGTAGCGACGTCCTATTGGTCAGCTACATGCACGATAACATTTCTGTGGGCAAGTGCGTGCATGTGATTGGAGGAGGTAGTACCCATAGAGTCCAGTAGAGGAGCCTGTGTGAGATAGAACACAACTCTAAATAAATTAAATATTTTCTTCAGTTTAGCTGGATGTGTAAGTAGGAAACTGTTTACTAGAAGCTTGTTTGGCTGCCCCAAGTGGCCATGAAACTCCATTAGTACTGTTTTAAATCTAAACTTGAATATGGAAGAAATAAGTCACAAAACATAAAAGACACATTATACATTTTTAAGGCTACTTTTATCAGCTTCTGTAATGGTAAACAAACACCATATCAACAGAGTTTTGTACCTGAGCCACTGTTAGCTTTAGCTGTATCTGGGGTGTCCTTGTAGCTGGGAGACCGAAACACATTGAGCACCTCTAGGTTCATTCTGTGTTGAAGTAAATGCTTCGTCATATTGGAGCTGCTGCCTCCCTTGCATAAAATATCATTACTGCAGGTGTTGCATTTTGCTGTGTCGTTATCTTTTTTAGTGAAGCTAAACCAAACTTTTCAGTGTTTGAATCGAAATGCACGGGTCTTAACAAATCCACGGTTCTTGGAAATTTTGGTTTCAACTTATAACCGGTTCTCAAACCCAACCCTAATGTCTTCAGGCATCTAATAAATGGAAACTGTCCTCTTATTTTTACAGTGATCACGTATACAATCTAAATGTGCATGGTTGGCCTTGCTGCTGCGATAACAAGAGACCTACTTTTTTAATCCTTGAGTTCTAACTTTGAAACTCCAGGCTTATCAATAGTGCTCCTGATTATTCTCAGGAATATGTCTGGAGGAGGTAGATAAAAGAAATAGGCAGGGGGAGAGAGAGGTCTTGAAGTTGACATTATCCAGCCATCTGTGCAAGGGACTTTCAGATAGTTCAATGTTGACTGATAAATCAGGCTCTGGTGTTCTCCTTTATCTTCATTCAGGGCGGACAGATTGCGACAGAAAGTATGTCTGGACAGGGAAAGGCCAGAAGAAGGAGCAGATTGTTTGGCTGCTGTCGCAAATGGATCAGAGGTCTGCTGTGTGCTGGATGGATGAGTGTGTTCGCTGTATGTTTGCACTGTCTGTTTGGGCCCAGACTACCAGACTCCATACATAGAGACAGCCAGGGTGCACGGCTGGGTTCAGGAAATGACCGCGATTATGCCAAATGTCCCCTTTGCCTCAGTGTCCCTCATGGTGATGGATATGGTATGTAATAGAGTAGAGATGTGACTCCATAGAGTCTGCTCTCAAGCATCAGTCTTTGCTGTCCCATGCATCTCTATTATAAAATCTCTGAAACTAGACATACATTTCTTAGCTGTCTGTCTGTATGTGCATTCTTGACCAACATGAATATGTCTATAGATCTGGATATTTTGTTTGTATAAATGAGTGAACATTCCTACAAAACACTTCCACCACCAGTTTATTTTGAATAAGTGGCTGAGTTAGCAGGCACCCATGGGACATAAAAGGCAAGCTACTGCACATCCACTCTGACATTCCTACCAGCTCACTGGACGACCAGAGGCTAACAGTGTGAGGTAACAGAAAATGGCAGAACATAAGGTCGTAAACGTCTGGCCACCACAGCCGGACACACCTGCCCTTTAGCACAAAGAGACACAGAGGAATTATGGATGCACACCTGGATTGGAAAGTGCAGCAATAAAACCAAGCAGCCAAAGGCGGCAATGTCAGCGCATTATTTGAAGCTGACTTACTTAGATGGGCAAAAAGTAGAAACACCAGTGAAAGTCACTGGGAAAATGAACATTTTAAGCCTATTTTCTTCAATTTGACTGAGCTTTGGCTTGTGGAAACTGAAATTATTACCATCCTGATATTAATGTGCAGCTCTTTGGTGAAATGGCTTTTAACTATGTTAAATTCATTACTTACTTACACTAAAAAAAATGATGATTCTCAAATATTTTGTACATGTGGTGCATAATGATGCCCTCATTCTTTTGCCCTCTCATCTCCAGTTTCAGTTAACAAGCCAGGACACTTTTTGACGAAGACTAAACACATTCCACTCGACCATATTACTTTTAATTTAGATTTTATATGGTGTTTGATTTGCTTTTAATAGTCTTTATGGTTATTTTAAGAGTTGACTGACTTAATTTTAAGACTTTAAGACTGCTTTTTGCCCCCCAGACATAGGCAACAGTTGACTTTATGTGCATAAAAGGTATTGACTCCTTAATCAAACAAGCCTGGATTTTACTGAGGCTGAATAATCAAATCATTAGCAGCACTTGAAATAATTGAAAGCCCTCATACCTCCACCAAGTCTGAACAATGCTGCAAATGTATTTTATTAAGGGAAAATTTGCATGCAAATTAACAATGTTAGACAACCATGCTGATTGGCTAATGGTGGCCAAGATATTTGGAAAAAATAGTACCCAAATCCCTACCTAGGAATAGACTTTGGGTTTAGGGTTTTGGGTTTGGGCTCAGAGTTTACCTGTTTCTGTGTCATGGAAATTTGGTTTGCAATGACTTGTGATGGTTTATATCAAAGAGGCCTCAACTACAATATGTCTGCCATTACAGGAAGATGAACAATCTTTTCAAGTGTTTCCAAATATGTCATGTGACAAAGTGGAGATTGGGCCAAAACTTCTTCTAAATGTAATTCAGATCAGTTGAGTAGTTTTTTGAGTTATCCTGCTATCTAAGAAACAAATGAACAAACAGAAACGGATGAACAAACGAAAACACACCCCTGACCTCCTTGGTGTAATAAAGCACACAGAAACTACACTCTGACACAGGCTTGATAAATGGTGATTTCAGCTAAATAACGATGATATTTGGATGACTTGACCAATAAATATTTGTAATAACTAAACTTCAAGCATCACTATCCTAAGCTTCCCCTTCCTGTGGATCAATGTTAAATTAGCTGTGAATTCCACTTGACTTATTATTTGTTTATACAGCATAAACCAAACAAACACAAACCACTGTTGCAACGATTCTAATGAAAATCTCAAAGTAATCCAATATGGGATATGAACTCATTCATTTTCTCGGCCTACAGATGTTTTGTAAAAAATGCATAATGAGCCACATGTTTACGTTAACACTATCTTTGTAATTCAGTATAACAGAGTCCATTTCTAAAACATTTAAAAGGGACTTTTAGTTTTAATTTGGGAGTTTTTACTTTACATAAGTATAATGATGCTCCAGCAATGCCAGTCACCATTGACACTTATTCTGGATTGGACTGCATGCCAAACTCTTTCTAGTAATTATTGTATGTTGTGTTATTTGTTTGTTTGCAGTCGCTGGGAGCTGCTGAGCAATGAGGCAGTAGACTGGGTTACCTTTGTCAGTTGCTCCTGTGTCTTGAGTTGAACACCACATTACACAACACAGTTATTAAGTGAGAGCTTTTCCTCCTGGGAGTTAATGGATGGAATGGAAGAGAATAATGTCTGTGTGTATGTGTGTGAACTCCTGTGCATAATATACACTTCAAGGTAGAGTAGAGGGTATTACAAATTCTGTTGATCCATGTTATCTCAGAGCGCGACCTGTGTACAGGCCAGCTGTTAACGATGCACACAGAGCTACACACTTGGAAAAAGCCATAAATTGTGTCACTGGAGTCGTAACCCCGACGTAAACTGAGCAGAGTAAAAAGTCAGACAGACTTATTTCACTCCTACCCGACACTGCTAAATTAGCTCAGCGCCCTGATGGATTACCTTCGGATGACCCGGGGTGTTAGTTGTGATGAATCTGTCCAAAACCATCTGGGGTCCCACTAGAGTTATTGCCTGGCTGTTATCAGCTGAAAGCACACACTGATGGGGTATGTTGTGGCAAAACATCAGCACCAAGATGGCTTTTGCAAGTTTGGATTCTTACTCAGGAGGAAAATGTTGGAAAGCCTGGTGTGATGCACTGAAAGATGAAACTACGAGTGAGCTCTTAGAGCATAAAAATGTAAAAGTCAGTCAGGGTCATTGTGAAGTACAGGTTTTGAAATCACCTTATTATGGATAATTCATGTCCTGATTGCACAACGATTGCAATGAACTTGTCTTTGTGAAATGATTTAATCTCAGATATTGGAAAATCCCAGACCATGATACACATGTGAGTGGACCAAATGCGTCAATATTAAAACCTCTATTTGCCAAGGACATTACATTTTGTGGAAGGAATTTTACGTGATGTCTTTTTCTTAAAAAAATAAATAAAAAAAAGCAAGAATTGACTTCCCTTAAAATTGTCATAGCCAAGTGTAATTCTTTTCTTTTTGTCTTTCTAATCGACTGACTACTACTAATGAGATGTACATTCTTCAGAGAGAAATACCTCTAATTGTAAGGCTTACCAAAGAAATTTCCATTACCATTAATTTCAGTTGGCCACATAACAAAACCCAATTATTTCAAATGGTCTCAATCTGCTGTCAAAAACAGTCAAAGACAGTGTTTTAAGTAAGTAAATATATATATATTTTGGTCTGCAATCCCAAACTTCTAAACTTTCCCTGTAACTTCTGTTGACTGGGTTGCTAACTTAATCTTCTCACGAGACCTGATGCTGCATGTTCATCATCATCTCACACAATGGCAGGCAGCTATTTGTTTACCTTCAGAAAAAAAGAAGATCGAAAGACAAAACAAATAATTTTTTTGCTGACCATCTATGTCTGGCACATTAAAATCCAACCTGTGTGCTTGTGTTTTTAGGCCAAAAGAGTTTTCTCTGCTTGACTGATTCAGTTAAGATTTTAGACCTGTCATTGTATGTCTGTCTGTACAATGTCTGTCTGTAATATGACCCCTAAGTAAACACTAACTTCTAATGGAGATTCTGGCTCAGATCTTTTTGGTTCTGTAAAGTTTTATTCTTAATCCCACTCTACCTTTTCCTATTTCTCAGTCATCTTTATGTGCTGTCTTCATTGATACACCATCTAACCTGAGGCCAAAGGAAGCTGAAGGTCAAGGCAGTGAATCTGTGGTTTCTCAGCAGGTCATGTTTGGCTTAGCATTCATGTTTTACTGCTTTCTGATGATGATGTTGTTGCTATGACTTCCTCCATTGCTCAGCTCAGCAGTTACTAACCATGCCTATGGCAAAAACAATGCAACCAAAAGCATATTGGTTGTTATTTACAAACTGTACTATGCTATTTTAGTATAGAAAATATGCCCTTGAGGAAGAGACTCCATCTTTATAAGTGAATACAATCAACATTGAAACATTCATATGTATGCATTTGAAAAACATTTTCTGAAAGTTGAAACAAAATGGCGTCTGTGTTTCAAAGTACACACCATGTGGATTGGACATCATTCTTATCCACACTAATCCCCTCAGAGTCAAGAGTTCATGGAGGATTGATGCATCTCTGATGCTATGTCAGACATGTGCTTTTTATTTGGTCACCAGGCAGCCGTACTGCCTTATCAGCATAGCTGAACCAGCTGGGAGTCACTCCTGCACTACTTTGTTGGGGACATTGGCAAGTAGTGGGTGAAACGTTCTGACTTTTTAAACGCACTCAGCTTGAGTTTAATTTACTTATCTTGATGATATTTTCAGTGGGCTTGTTCTCAAGATCACAATATGTGTTTTTCCTTTATAGCCAAATCCATTAAAGCACCCAGGTCTCTGCATTGTTTTCCCCAAAAATGTCCTCACAACAGAGGCTGTAGCTTTCAATGTGCCATAAACTACTATTACAGAACTGGTCATTGCTTATTGTTCAAATGCAAGCTGTGTTTGATACAGTATGAGAGTTTCTTTAAGATACAAAACTTGTTCCTTTACAAAAATTACCTTTATAAAAAGAACTTGCTTTATATCAGGAAATATATCATGAAAAGAAGAAAATAACACAAAGACTCTCATCCAGATTTCAATGCCAACTTTAAAGTTAATGTTCTGAGCTATAGACACAATTTTGGTAGGTACTTAAAAGTATAAAGAGTTCAGTGCCAGCAAGTGCCTTGTCTGTGTTTTTGCTGTTGTGGTCTTGATTGTAGGACAATGTTTTAAATGGGCACACCTTTGTCATTAGTTTCTCTTTAATTTGACTAATCTTCATGGTTATCTTGGTAATATATTCAGTGCTTAATTTGTGCCTGAGCTAGCCGGAGCGCCACTCTGGTACCTCTGAGTTTAAGCCTTTTGCACCCTGGCACCTCTAAAGTGCGCTCTGTCACGGCACGTCTACACAAATAAAATCCAAGATTTTATCAGCCTAATAGGGTAAGTCTAATGGATTTCCTTATTTACTATTTGATTCGGTACCTAATAATGGTTTCTGTTCGCCCTTTAAAACAATGTGCAGGTACGCCATGCGTTTTAAATAGCCTAATTAATTATTTGATCAGAAATTATTAATTAATTATTTTCGGCGTGCGGAACTTTTCCCGCGCTCCGGCACCTAATAATTTACAAATTAAGCACTGAGTATGTTGCCAAGTTGTCATTTTCATGGTGTTAGGTGTTGCTGTTCCTACAGATTACAGATGGGCAATACTTGATAGGCCATTCCTCTGTATTACTATTAACAACATTTGAGTTTTACGAAAACTTTTTTTTTAAACGTTTTTTTGGTAACCATTACATTTTTTTATTTGTTTATTAGAAACAAACCACATTTGTTTCTTCTGATGTGAAGCACGTTTCTTTCTGGTACAAGAAGATTTTTTGACCTACCCTTTAAATTAACAAATATAGAAAATATGTAAGCATTAGTCAATGGAGAGAAGAGTATGTCACATCTTATCAGTCTAATTGTGAAGTAAGCTGCTTTTCATTAACTATCCACAGAACTTATGAATTATTATTATTTGGACCGGCCTCAGTCCTTTTAAAATACCACAGTAATGTTTCATCAAGAATTAGATTTGATAGGAGTCCAGTGCCAGCAGGATTGTGGTGAGTTCATTTCCTCCATGTGCAGCGTGGGAGGAGGATGGGTAGGAGAGGAGGAGTGGGGGTGCTTTGGGAGGGCTGCAGAGGGGCAGTGGTCGTGGAGGAGTTAAGAATGACACATAATTAATCAGCTCGTGCAGACGATGGATATCACTTCACTGTGGAGGCTGGAATAGAGGCCCGTCTGTATTAAACAGCTGCTGGAGGAAACCGTCCCTTTGCCTTTCTTATACATGCGGACAGCAGGAGGAAGAGAGAGAGAAAGAGAGTGAAACCGTGAAAGTGAGTGAAAGAGAGAAAGTGTGTGTGTGAGGCCACTTACAGATGGGATGGAGGAGGAAGAGGAAAAAAATGGTTTAGGGTTTTAACAGCCTACCCACATCTGTTTATTTAGAAAAGAAACCATTGTGTCATTCAGTTATTCTAACAACCTACACCAGGGCCAATGTTAGTCCCACAATGACGGCTTTTTAAATACACAGTTTACACTCCTATGAAGTGGCCTCATAACTGCGTTGGAGCCTCAGGAACGTGCCAAATGGGGGAACATGCTAGGGTTTCACATTCCCTCCCGCACTACTTGACGTCTCTATAGCAGACTGTGATGCCAGAGGTTGACCGAGAGAGATCTGGTGGGGGCCATTTGTCTCGGTCTTGCATGCTTTTTCTGGGTCTAATCTCTTAAATTGGTACTCAAGGTTTGGAGGTCTGCCAAGAAACTGCAGGAGGTTCTGGGACACAGGTCTGAAGGCTATGTGAGTTGGTATTCTGCTGTGTTCTGTTGTTTACATATCCTATCAACTGTGTACTCAAGACTGGTAAGCAAACTGTTAGAGATGCACAGAAATGTTTAGTGGAGTGTGAGTTTGCTATAAAAAAGACCAATCCTAAATAAAGCACCCCTATAGCCAGACAAGAATATTAAACATGGACAATTCTGCAAAACCCTAGGTTATGTTCAGTTTATTTACATCCAAGGCAAATGTGTTTAAAATGTTCCCTTTTCGCTATATCTGGAGAGGGGCAACTAAGGCGAGGGAATGATTGTGGTTATGGCAAATGAACTATGGTATGGTTAGGGTTAGGCAACTACAACATTGGTTAAAGTGGGTATAATTGATATTTTTGTAATACTGTATCAAATGACAAGGGAAAACAATGTGACAATGTGAAGGGGGATCGCTCATAGTGAACCTACAGAGAATTATCACCTGAATCTGCAGTTCCACTCGGCTTTACGGAGCATCGTAATGAGTTTCAGCTCATTGTTCAGCCGTCCAGCCTGCAAAAGTTTACTGTTTTTGTCTCCGCTGTCATCACACGTAATTTTCGGCTGTAGGTAGGCAGCTTTTTTCAGTGGAAAAACTCTAAAAACCGACTCTACACTACAGCAGACAGACGTAGTTTGTGACCATAGTGGAGAATTAACAGTGAAAGAGCCAAATATTTCCCCCAGGAGTTGATAGAGACCAAAATCAGAACTTGGTTACTGCATTGGCAGTATTTGAAAGATTTCAACCTCTACCTAGCCTTTACTAACATTATTATACCAATAGTCAGTTGTAAAATCAATCACATTATCTTCTTGTAAATTGTCTGACAAAATAGCCACAAAGAAACTTTCCTGTCACAAGCATACAAGAGAGTATCACTCTCTATAACGAAGCTTTCATCAACAGCAGATCAGGAATGTTTAGCGCTTGAGGTCAAAGTGATTATGCCTACGTTTGCTTTGTTGTGTTTTTATATTGTTAAATTCTTTCTTGCTGCATTCCATGTTTGGGAGATTAAGGTCATATGTCTGTGTCGGGGGTTAGATCTTTATTGGTTGGTCCATATGTGCTGGTGTTTGTCTGCAGTGATATGAAAGGCCTTCAGGCCTGCATAAACAGCCACTCAGACAGGCTGATGGCTGAGCAGCATGTGTTGCAACAGCTGCCTGTGTGATATGCGGTGTGTGTGGAGGCCACGTAGAGATTCATAGAGGTCTGTTGGGGTAAATACTAGAGAAGTTACCTGGATGTAATTACATTTCTACAAGCACATGCTCCACCCACACTGTTAGTTTACTTGAAGTAAACATAAAGCCAAAGATGAGTGCTGTCTTCAAAGTCAGGGTGTCTTAGTTTTTCTATTTTAAGGGTTTAAATGATAGGTCTGACAATTACCTTTCCTTCAGGTTCCACTGGGGAGCCAAGTGAGAAGAGGATGGCCTCAGTCTCTGGATGCCTTGATAAAACGTCTTTACTACTGGGTGCCTTGTAAGTGTGTCAAAGCCCTTTTTGCAATCTGTGATCGTAACCACCAACAACCGACCCGCTGATTGGTTTGTAGTTTGGTGTAGGGCTGGTTTATGAAAACGTCTGCGACCGTTTTTAATGCATTTTATTTCTGTATTTGATGCAGACAGTAGAGAGACAGGAAATTAGCGGCGAGAGAGACGACATGTAATAATGGTCTGAGGTCAGACATGAACCAGGGATGGTGTGGTTCATGATCAGAGCCTTAGCCCCTACAATGTATTTGGCTTTTCTTCTATACCACATTTAGATACTTGCAGTTTTATCTCCTTTTTAAGCGTAGTTGGTGTGATACACAGTAAAACCCCAGTTTAAGTTCATAAAATGTTACACTGATCTGTACATTCTCTCAAGGATTGATTTGAGTCACTGAATAATCTTATGGAGAACATGTTACTGTATTTTAAGCATTACTAAAAAGAATAACATACTGACAATATATAAACAATGACTGCTGCTGCACCTGACCAAAATGGCGTGTGATAAATGTGATAATTACTTTGTCAGAGTTTGTTTCCTCTTTTGATGGTAGACCACATGTGTAGGTCAGATCATGTTGAATTGTGTAGAAATTATGGTGCAGTGGACTGTGCTCAAAGAGTCAGCAGGATCGGTGCCTATTTGACATGATGGATGACTTTAATCTTACTGATTAAAGGAACACGCCCCCCATAACACTTCATTTAACATTTTACCCATTTAGCAGGATTTTGAAGAAGGAATCCACCCAGTCTTTAGAGGTACTTTAAAGCACAACGGGAATGGAAGTTTGAATTTCCTACTTCCTAAAACTAGGGGCGTGTGTCACTGATTTGGTTTCAAGAAAAGTAAATGTGTATGTTCCCTGAAAACTGCATTATATCAGTGTTCTTCATTATTGTGAAAAAGGGACAATACGTTGGACTGCAAGGGATTTTCCCTTTTAACACTGTCACGTAAGCAAAGCAATTTCCAGGGTTGTGCGACTCTTGCAGCCAAAGCACTCTAGAAATGATAAAAATAGGTGGTTTATTTATGGCTTTCTGCCATTATCTGGCAACTTGTACTGTTGTAATCACTTGTGCGTCATTCTGCAGTTCCAAACCGAACAAATCAACACAAATCCCCAGAAGAGGACAGACGAACGTGGGACAAATTAATAGGCAGACATGAGGAAGGAAATGAATCCTTAATCTTGTTTGGTTCTGTTCCAAATAACTTATCACTTGCCATTATCGCTTCTCTGAAATCCCAAAGAGGAAGCAATTTGAATGGATAGTTCCTGCCAACTCATTTCCTGTATCCTGATATTTCCTTTTTCAGACAGCATGGTGCAGGCCCACTGCTGCTGACCTGCTGGGATTCCTCTCACTCCGGTACTGATGAAATCCTGATAACACAGCTCTCTTGATACTTCTCCACAGTCTTGTGACCATTTATGAGATAAAAAGGTTAAAATGTGGAAGAAAAAAATCTCACAATGTATAAAATAGGGCACCAGAATGTCTTTAATGTCATAAATGAAGTAGACACCATACTCTAGTCATAAGTTTATTTTTCATCATATACTTTAAATAACAATCTCAACAATGTTCTTACACTCCAGAAAGTGTTTTGGACAAGTGTGTCAGATCAAAAACTCAAAATGTGAAAGGACAAAAACATCCTGCATGCTGTTGATTACTTTTACCCACTTAATTAACAATGTTTCGGTACTCAGACCATCATCAGGTAAAATACCAAAATGTCATTAATAAAGTGAGTACAAGTGATACACAGTGTGCAGGATTGTATAAAATATAATATGTCTTAACTTTGTCTGAAGTATGGTGTTCTTCTCAAAACATTACTAAACGTCGCTAGCTCTCAGTGTTCTGAACACCAGCAGGGGATGGTTTTAATATCATTATGTTTGTCCCTTAATTGGACTGTTGCGGCAAGAACTCTGGTTTAATTGAGCCCTCAAAGTAACGACGCTCAGCTCTCAGTGCAGCACATCTGGTTTAGGCGTACAGCTGTTGGCAAAGACAAAAAGTGTCGGATGACTTGATCAGTTTTTTTTTTCCGTCTGTAAGTGTTTAGGATAAAAGTTAGTTTTTTTTATGTGGATGATGAGGCCTTTTCTCAGAAGACTTAACTCATTTTCTAAATATGGGCAAAATTGCTGCTTTATTTACACTAATATAAAAAACATGAATGACTACCTTGCTTGAATGGTGTTGCCTCTGTTTCATATTACAGTTGTGCTAAAAGCACTTGAAACAATGAAGATGTTGGTGTTTGGAAATCTTTTGTTGAAGCACACAGTGTTTCCATTCTTTGTGCTGGAGGGAAGGCAGGAGAGGGACTCCTGAGGTATTGAGTTCCCTGTATCCATCATTTTCGACGAGTTGGGACCTTGGAGTAGCGCCAGCAGCGTCTGTGCTAGCCAGCCGTAACTGACATTGAGTGCATTGTTTGCAGTGGGAAGCTCACGGCTGTGGCCTAAAGGTACATTCCTGAGATCAGAATGCTGTTTGAAACACAAACAGCCTTTGTGCCCTCACTGCTCTTTCCCGGACTCCCTCATCCACATCAAGCCTCAAGAACTAAACTGCCTCCTCTCGCTCATGTGTCAACATGTGGGCTATCATTTTACTCACACACACACACACACACACACACACACACACTTATGTCATTTTGATGATGTGGTCCAGGCAGATATCTAATCTCTTGGAAAGAAGCTGTAATGTCAAATCTTTTTCTAAAACAAGGTTTTCACATTTTTATTGACCTTTCTGTCTCCTAAAGCATTTGCCTCATTGTTTAAGACAAAACAAGACATTTCAAGATGTAATCTTGGTCTTTAGTAAACTATGATGGGCACGATTTCTTTTTACATTTTATAGAGCAAATATATAATGGATCAATCGAGGAAATCATCAGCAGGTTAGTCAATAATGAAAATAGCTGTTAGTTGCAGCCCTTATGAGAGTTTAAGAATGTGTTTTTGTCATTGCTCTGGTTGTGGTCAGTTGTGTGCAAAAACTTTGTCCCAAAACCAAACACCAGACAACTGTCATTCAAACCGGGGGGAGACAAATTTACAAACCTGCTGAATGTTTTTGTCCCCAAACTGCTTTATTCTATACTTTATGTTGTGAACTTTAAGCCAAAAACCTCACTGGAAATAGTCAAATTTACACTCTATATAAAAATCCTTTTTTCATCTTAGCTGTCACATTATTTTACAGTGGAAAGCAAAACTATTGAAAACGAGAAGACACTGATGTGTGAATCACAACCAACAAAGGAGTGTTTAACTGTAAAGTTGCTTTACTTTCTGTCTGCCCACATTTATTACCTATTGCCCAATGCAACATCTTTACACCTGTTGAAAGTTAATAATGGAAATAAAATTTAAAAAAATCGGATGCAAACATACCAGATTGAGGAAAAGTTGGTATCAAAAAGAGTGGTCACTTAATCACTGAAAAACTCCTGGAGTCCACTTAAAAATGAAGATACTATACTATATACTATAACCTACAACTAAGGTTGAAGTTAGTCAGGTTGAACTAATATCAGATCACATGTTAAGGCAAGACACATAATGCCACTGTTCTGTTTCACTGGATTAGCATTTGACAGTGTGTGATGTAGTACAATAATATGAGGGAAGTTAGCCTTAATGAGTGATTATACTAAGTGATGTTCACTGAGTGTCCTGTTATTCCACAATTAATCTGTACTCAACTGCTCTGCTGAGGAAGAGTTAATAGGATGTGCATAATTAAATGATCAGTAAGGATGTTGCACAGATCATTAGCACTGCAGGCATCACGT
This sequence comes from Micropterus dolomieu, assembly GCF_021292245.1. Taxonomy (NCBI): domain Eukaryota; kingdom Metazoa; phylum Chordata; class Actinopteri; order Centrarchiformes; family Centrarchidae; genus Micropterus; species Micropterus dolomieu. Next base: position 14,599,242 of record NC_060170.1, read on the forward strand.
TATGGAGTTCAATTTATTATTGTACAGCAGTGCAGTCACAGTGTCATCAATTATCTACAGGATATTACAGCATAAAAAGTTATTTTTATTGGGGTGTCATGGTGGCTCAAGCACATATGAGAGATGCTCTGACTGTAACATCTCCTGTTTGATTCCAGCCGGGGACTTTTAATGCATGTCGGTCCACCTCTGTCACCTCAAATGCCTCAAAAAATACTTTCAAAAGGTATGTATATTTCAAAAATCAATACTATAGCTTAGGTTTTAGGCTATAAATGCACTTTAATAAGTAATCCTTAAATTAAAATAACTGTCACTGAAAAATCAGTTGGGGTATAACATGTCAGAAACAAATAGACTTGTTTTTTTTTTTATTATTGTCCATGTAATGCAGCAGAAGTCAAGGGAATGTATCCAATATTGTAAATTACATATTATGAACCAAAGCTGGTGATTGTAACTAATATTGATAAATATCAACAATATTTTCTTGAAAAGCTTTGTGTTTTACCTTAAAATCCTATTATATACTTTTTTTATAATGTACATTAAGAAATTCTGATAGCAACATGGATAGAATTAATTTCTCAGATACTAAATTGCTCTCTGCACTAAAACACACTTCTCTGTGAATGGAAAAACAACTCTTTATTCAATAGAGTACTAATTAAAATATTTGTATACTAAAAACATCAGTTAGGGTATAACCATTTAAATAAACCTCTGCAGCATTTGCTATCATATGTGATAATGCAAAATAAGTCATAGGCTTGTATTTTGTAATGTTGTAAAATAAAATTATGAACGTCATAATACAGAGAAATATAATCAATATTTTTATAAAAACCTTGTATTTTCCCCTGAAAATCAGTATATATCGCATACTTTTTGAGTGTGCACTATGAAGTTCTGTGAGCAGTAAAATGTTTATATAACCAGTTTCCTAGATAATAAACTAGGAGGAGTGCTCCCTCGACAAAATGTGTTTCCAACACATTCATCCCAACTCACCTTGTATTTCTCAAGACCATCTTCCTCCCACCTCAAACTCCCGCCCACAACGTAGAAACCCACAACAAGTGGCCAACCAATGAAAAGCAACTCGCTAATGTGTGGAGAGGGGGCTGAGGCACAGAAAGACAAATGCTCAAAGGGGAGAGAGTAGAGGACCACTTTGCGACCCGCAAGGGTTGTTATTTTTCCCCATGCAGTATTTGTTTGCACTTTGCGCACAAGGACCACTAAATGACCCAGCGCAGTCCACCAATGGGCTCTCGGGACTTGTCCGGCTTCGCATTATGGAGGAGATCCGCTAGCAGAGAGGACGCGAGAGGGAATCGCTGAGCTAGAGGCAGTTTGTTTCATGAACTCGGAATCACTGCGATGGAATGAGCCGCTGCAGAAACTCAACTGAACTTGCGGAGAACTTTTCTTCTTGCGTCTCTTTTGCGCCTGTGAGTTTCTATTTTAGTTTCCACCCCAATCATGTACGGATAACGGGAGGTTCGCTCAAGAATCCGGCTCAAATGGATCAGCGCTGACGGGTTTATGGAGTCGGGATTACACAGCGCAGTGCCAGCCTGTTGAACGCCCACACACGGGCCTATCACACACCATCTGCCACGGAATAAAAAAGACTCTCCAGTGAAGACACTATTAGTGGAAGTAGTGTAGAAGTTTTACATATGACACTGCTGTGAGTTTTGCGTTTCTTGCAGCCAGAACAATGGCACGCTCTGGCGCATTGACACAGAGCGCCTGTAGATATGTTTGGCCTCTTGGTTGTGTGCTCTTGTTTTTCGGCTACTTATCTGTGGCCTCGCCATCCCATGGTCGGAGGCTGATATGCTGGCAAGCCATAATGAACTGCCAAGCAGAGCCCGAGTGCAATTACGCATACGAACACTACACGCGCGCGTGTGGCCCCGTGCTGAACGGGGACAGGAAGAAGTGCCCCAGCCACTGCATCTCCTCGCTCGTTCAGCTCAATTTGACCAAAAACGGGCCAGCTCTGGAGGACTGCAGCTGCGCCCACGACCCGTTGTGTACGAGCACCAAACGGGCCATCGAGCCATGTTTGCCCAGGACTACCAGCACTGGTTGCACGGAAGCTCGGCGACAGTGCGAGAGAGACCAGCAGTGCAGCTCCACCATGCACGATTATCTGAACCACTGCGGGAAACTTTTCAGCGGGGCAATCTGCACGAATGCTTGCCGGAATGTGATCGCGAATATGCGTAAAATACCCAAGGGTCAGCAGCTGGACACTTGTATGTGTGACGGGACAGAGAGGGCCATCTGTGAGTTTGTCAAGAGCAGCATGAAGGCGCTGTGCTTCGACTCGCCCGTGAGGGATGAGGGCAGCGGGTCCGACTACGGCCAGGATCCAGATTACGACGACGACCCCTCGGATCAGGACTATCCAGAGGAGCTGGAAAGCGGATCCTCTCTCCCGGCGGCTCACTGTGTTTTGACCCTGTTGGCATCCATCTTGGCTGTATTGCCCCTCATTTAGTCCCCGGGGTCATAATCTGCCCCGACTATTGTCCGGATAAAAGGAAATCTAAACCTTTGTCACTTATTGACCTGCTACTATTGAAAGCTTAGAGACGCAATGACTAAAGGAAGGGGTGTGTTGGCGCATGCCTTGTTTGAATTGAGTTATAGACGCTGAAGGATATCAAATCAGGATATTTTCTATGCAAATGAGACCAGAAAGATATTTTGAAACTGCATGAGCTCAAGGCTGCTCCCTTATCAAACCACACCACTTCACAGATGCTTTGCTTATGTGATAAGCTAAATTAGATTTTCCTCTTTTCTCTCTGTCACAGACTCTGATAGGAAAGCCATGATAGAGACACAGTTGGCTTGTTAACAATGCAAGGTTTAATCAGTACATACTGTGCACTGCCAATCTCTATAAAAAACTATTTTTATATGACACTGTTGCCATTTGGTACCAGGGTATCTGATTTACAAGTATTTAATGCTGGAATCTATGAACTTGTAAATAGATGAGGAGTTAAAGTGAAACAGTAATTTATTACATGCCACCTAGTTACATCCAAATGTTCATCATGTGAATAAATGACTGAGAATTCCAGCTTTAAAGGGAAGTTATTTGACTTGTATATATGTGTATAGCTTATATAGATTTTTTTCAGAGAATCCTCTATGTTTGAGGCTATGAGATGATTTATTCACTGTGTATAGCCTAGAGAGAGAAATGTCTAAATCCACTGTATGATTGCCTTAATGATATACTTTTATAGAAGGCATAAAGGAAACTTGAAGATATCATTCTTGACTGAGTTATTTGTTGATTTTGCCACATCACTTCCTTGATGGTGTTGTGGCTTTGTTTTAAACAGAAAGTTAAATGGTTTTTAATGAGTCAGAAAACCTTCATAACACTTTTGTTGCTCAGTCAGTTTTGGCGTTTTATTATAGCTATTTCGCTGTAATGAGACAAATATAATGGCAATCTGAGAAAGATTTTAAGTTACATCAATTTGGAGTAACTTGCTTTATGCATAACAACTTGGTTAGGTAACAAAAATAATGTATATCTAAGTGTGAGAATCTTTATTTTACAATCACTTATATTCAGCTCTTAAAACCCCATTAACATGCATAATAGGTAAGGTCAGGTGTGCATTAAATGAGTCAATTTAAATGTAAAAGCAACTTATTTTGATTTCTCCTTTTACAGTGCTGTATAAGTACATAAGTCCTGTTGCTTGCAAAGATAAAACTGAGATATCAAATTCACTAATTTACAGGAATATTATTTTAATATTGCAGGTTGTGTGAAATGATTAAGCCATTTTTACTCTATTTGTAAAATGGTTATCCTATTAAGTGATATATCTGGTCTCTTCCAGGTCCTTCATTACAGCGTTGTATCATATTACCTTTTACACTCCTGTTCCTCTAAGTACAGTATATATGGGCTCATTTAAAATGCAGGCCAGCTTCCACTGTTGACTGACAGCCTAATGACCTGCAATGTCTTGATTTAGCTGGCTGTTGTCAAGAGCAACTGGCACCATAAATCAACAGAAGACCCCTCGACACCTCCACCAACAACACCCTCTACTCTCTAGTATCAGACTTTATAGTAAATGGCTGTTAGAAGCTGAATTTTAGTAATAGATTGAAAGTCAAATTTTTTTACTCAACTAAAACATGTTTTATTAGTAAATACACTTTTTACTGCATTACACAGATTAGTATCTTAAATTTAGTTGTTAGTCTTTGTATTATTTATATACATCTCAATGACAGATTTTTGTCCTGTGGGGGCAGCTTTGTTGTTAAAATAGACGATCATTCCTTTATTTTTCTAAAACTACAAGTTACAAGATGCATTTATTTAGGTGTTATATTTACAAAATCATTTATGCAGCTATACATACTGCGAGTATGTGTATGTTATTATTTTTATGAGGGACTGCAGATCTCTTTGGTCGGCTTCAGTAGCTTTAAATCAGTGATTTGCTGTAAAATGTTTTATTAGAGGGGGGACAAGGGCCCTCCAGCTGAATGGATGGAGGAGAAGTCGAGTGGCATCTTTGTCATGGAAATGTTAAGCACATAATAGTTGGGTAGCACAATAGGGAGGCACTTCATTCTTTCAGGCTGGCTTGACACCTCTGGAGAGCTGAGCGGCGGGGAAGCATGTGGGAACGATCTGCTGCCGCTTGGGTCTCAACCTTCCACTGCAAGAAAAGGAAGAAGAAGAAAACACATGACAGGCCTGGCGAGGGAAGTTTTAGTTTGAATCCACGCCTAACATCCCCTGTGTTTTTGTTAAAAGACCTGCATTTGATAAATTTTACCTACATTGACCAATTTCCCCCCAGGGATGAATAAATGATTTCTCTTTCTAATTTGTGTATTTTAGTACCTCCTACTTTTCCCCTTCTAAAAAAAATAAATAAAATAATACAAGCTTTAATCAAAAAGTCACTCCAAAACATTTATTTTCCCATGTTTTGACATTTTACACATAACAGTAAAAACATTGCATTAAACTAAAATGCTATTTGCGTGCTGATTTCAAAAAGTGTAGCTCCTAAATAAAATACCATGTCAGTTACTTGCAGTGTCGGTATGCGGTCCACTGTGCATGAAGCTTTCCAGCAGAAGAATAGCTCTGTAGCCCAACCGTTCCTCCTCCTCCTCCTTCTCCTCCTTGTCTTTCTTTTGCCTCTCGCATTTGTTCAGGCATTTTCAGCACTTAGAAAAGGCGCAGCATGCGTTGATTAGGCTATAATAATGCACGATGTGTGAATGGATGAATGAGGTGCAAAAAATCTCACAAAACTGGCCTGCTTGTCATAAAATGTAAAAGGTGCACAATGAGTGCTTGAATACATTGGTTGGTGTAGTGCTCACAAGGAAAAGTTTTGACATTTGTTAAGGTTTTTAAAGGACAAAGGGTATGGTGGTATGATTTTAATTAAATTAAATAAATTAGGCAGCTTCAAAAACAGTGCCTGAGAAATGTGTAAAGTTATCACAGCCAATTTTTGACAGCATGCTGCTGTTAAAATGCCCTCCTCTCTTCCTCCACATATACAGTAGAGTGCGTGTGTGTGTGTGTGTGTGTGTGTGTGTGTGTGTTGGGAGGGTGGTGGTTCAAGGTTTAATTTACAAACTGTGGCTGTTTGTGTTCCAGGTCTTTGAGCGTGTGTAAGGTATCTCTGCCATCAACTTTGCTTCAGTGAGCTCAGTTCACTTCCAAGCTCTGTTCCTTTAGCCTCCTGAACAAAACGGCCCACACTTCACCCCATGCAGATCACTTCACCCTTTCACCCCATGCATATCACAGCACAATGTTTACAAAGGTGCAGCTCTCTCAACCTCAACCTTCAAAGCTTGGTGTAGACTGTTTGGATGGAGACTAGATCTAATCATGACAGTGTTTTTTGTTTTTACAATTTTACTCTTCCTCTCTCTTCCCCCAGTCCTTCCTCTACATTTATTCACCAATGTAAGTTGCGATATATAACTACAAGACTTCTTTGTTACTCTTAGGGATATTTGACAATATGGAACATTTGACCTTAGCCCTACTTCTCCTTGCAGTGTTTTCAGTTATGTCCTCGCATCAGCTGGGGTGGTGTTTTGTCATGCAGAGGTAAATGGATAACCTATCTGGAATATGTTCAGCTGGAACTTGTTTTACTTCTCAATCAAAACAAAAATTGCTTTGGTGTTTCAGTGTGTTCTCTAAGGACCTGAGGCTTGAACATACACATGTTGTTGTGATTTGAACGTTTTATTAACAAGGCATGTAAGGTCTAAAGTAAATTTTTTAAATATTTTACTTTTTCAAGATTTATTTGTATTTGTGAATACATGACTCAATGCATTATGTGCAGTACTTCCTCAAACAGCGTTTTGTGTTTGATTTTCACATTGATAAAACATTCCTAATATTAAACCTTCTCAGGCCATGAAGTGAGCTCCTTACTGCTCTGACCATATTTCTCAGACATTTGTTTTGGCCTTGGCTTTGTGCAAGGTTGTGCAGAAATGATGTAGAAATGGTTGGACAGTTGGAATGGCTGAGACGGAGGAGGAGGCACTGAGATGGAAAGTTCATTTGAAAGGATTTGGAAATAATCCCCTAAAGTTACCACAGAGTATTTGATGGAATGGGCTCCACCTCGACTCCCCTCTGTGCTCCTGCCATAGGCGCACATTTGTTAAAAGGTAGCTATAAAAGAGGTGTGTGGCTGTTAGTTGCTTCCGTGTGATTTTCACTTGGAATGTGTTTTGGTATTGTAAAGTAATTTCAGTTCTCCAGATGATGCTCTCCTCCTCGCCCTCGCTCGGGGATCGCTCACTGAATTCGTGCCATGCGAAGGAGATGCCAGTGACACAGCGAAGCAAAGATCATTGATTTTGCATCTCTCTCGTTAGTTGCTTGGCCAATGCCAGGAGACTTTTGAGAAACTCTTGTTGTTTTTCTCCCTTCTATTTCAGCTGCCACTTTGATTTCATCATGCAAGACCTCTGCTGAGTTCACAACCCTTTGAAATGAGAAAAAGGCCTGTAATCCAGTTACTCAAGCTGCAGCCCGACTGCTCGGGTCCTGAGAGAAAACCTGCAGCACTAATCCCACTGTCACCAAGAGAACGCTTTGCTACCTGATTGTTTGTGGCAGCCATTTGATATATTCGCTGTTTAAAATGTTGCTCTTGAGTATTTGACAAAGGGGGTCACAAATTGTTGCACACTGGTTTTGTTAGTTGTACTCCAGTGCTTATGTAGCCGGTGTAGTGTTGGGAAAATCAAAAAGACGATGCAAAAAAACACCTAAATCCATAGTAGTTTAGATGCAGAAGAATGGAAAACCATTGGTTTGCTTTGGGAAAAGGCTGCAAATACAAATTTCTTATGTTTTTATGAGAATTAAAGAGCTTTTCTTTTCCATGAATAGTTTTTGTGCTGACAGGAATTTAAAAATAAGATAGTTGTCTTTCTCCAGACTACAAAGCTTTATCTAGTTACCTGTACTGCTGCCTCTTTACACTACAGCACATCTCCCTTATTCACCTGCTTAGTAACTAGTATGTAGTGAATGGGGGAAAAACATCCACATTCTACAGCTTGAAGAGGGATTGTTTTTACAGAAGAAAACAAAACACATAGCAGCAAGGTGCACAAATACGGTGTGTGCATGTGCGTCTGTTTGTGTGAGGAGTTTTTGCTATAGTGCATGGCGAAGCAGTAGCCATGAAATTGGAAGGACCGCTAGTGTGGTTTTACTAAATCAAATTTCATTGGGCCTTGTGGGCAGTTTGTGCAGCATCAACAACATGTCTCAAAGATACTAAGGATGATATTATACAATAGGTATAGCTAAAATTTAAATGTTGGTTATGAGTCTACAAAATATATAACAATGCAGTCTAAAATTGAGCGAGTGAAAAACCTACTATGTGTAGGCTATCCTATTACCAATAACTTATCGAATGGCAAAATATGACAAATATAACACTTTAGATGCTTTAGGGTTGACCCCGAATAGTCAAAAATCCGATGCTTTGATGGGCGGAGCCTTATTCAACTGTCAATCTCACAGTCGAAGCTTCGCATCAAAATGAGGATCATGCCATTTTGGCGATATGGGGGTGCTCAACGTCTGATTTTACATAGAACTACCAGTTTACTCTGAATAAGTTAATATACAGCCTATTACAATATACATTTCAACAATACACACAATACACAATACACTCACCTAAAGGATTATTAGGAACACCTGTTCAATTTCTCATTAATGCAATTATCTAATCAACCAATCACATGGCAGTTGCTTCAATGCATTTAGGGGTGTGGTCCTGGTCAAGACAATCTCCTGAACTCCAAACTGAATGTCAGAATGGGAAAGAAAGGTGATTTAAGCAATTTTGAGTGTGGCATGGTTGTTGGTGCCAGACGGGCCGGTCTGAGTATTTCACAATCTGCTCAGTTACTGGGATTTTCACGCACAACCATTTCTAGGGTTTACAAAGAATGGTGTGAAAAGGGAAAAACATCCAGTATGCGGCAGTCCTGTGGGCGAAAATGCCTTGTTGATGCTAGAGGTCAGAGGAGAATGGGCCGACTGATTCAAGCTGATAGAAGAGCAACTTTGACTGAAATAACCACTCGTTACACCCACAACCTTGAGGCGGATGGGCTACAACAGCAGAAGACCCCACCGGGTACCACTCATCTCCACTACAAATAGGAAAAAGAGGCTACAATTTGCAAGAGCTCACCAAAATTGGACAGTTGAAGA
>NC_060170.1:14608144-14614625 GCF_021292245.1 Micropterus dolomieu
TCAATAGGGACCTCGCACGGTCGTGCTCGGGCCCTAATAATCCGAGCAAATTCAATAGGGACCTCACACGGTCGTGCTCGGGCCCTAATAATCCGAGCAGATTCAATAGGGACCTCGCACGGTCGTGCTCGGGCCCTAATAATCCGAGCAATTTCAATAGGGACCTCGCACGGTCGTGCTCGGGCCCTAATAATCCGAGCAATTTCAATAGGGACCTCGCACGGTCGTGCTCGGGCCCTAATAATCCGAGCAATTTCAATAGGGACCTCGCACGGTCGTGCTCGGGCCCTAATAATCCGAGCAATTTCAATAGGGACCTCGCACGGTCGTGCTCGGGCCCTAAAAAAATATAATCCGAGCAAATTCAATAGGGACCTCGCACGGTCGTGCTCGGGCCCTAATAAATAAAATCTTAGCAAATTCAACAGGGACCTCGCACGGTCGTGCTCGGGCCCTAAATATAATCTTAGCAAATTCAATAGGGACCTCACACAGTCGTGCTCGGGCCCTAAATATAATCTAAGCAAATTCAATAGGGACCTCACATGGTCGTGCTCGGGCCCTAACAAGCAACCAAAAAAAGCAGGCGAATGGTTCACAAATAGGCAATAAAAAAGTAATTAATTTCATTAAAAAACTACATAAACTCCTAAGTTTTGAAAGTGTATGTCCTCTCCCTTCATATGCCTCACAGTAGTTTGGTCCGCTACCTACCATTTTCAGACCCTCAGCGACTTTATTTCTAAAAAGCGACTAGCGACAAATACATTGAGTTATTCAGACCATCAGGGGAAAAGTGAGAAATATATATATATATATTATTCCCATGCATGTTGCTCAGAGAGTATTCTCAGTCAGTGGATCTTTTGGCAGCAGCACAGCGTCTCTCCCTCTCCTCTCACGCTGTGTGCATGCAGGTAGTAGTAAGAGTGATTTACTATAGTTATGAGGATGCTCTGTCTTTCTGTTGCTCTGAAACTTTGCGACAACACGGAAGGAGACCGGGGAGGAGAACAGGGAGGTAGATAACACAGGAGGAGAACAAGGAGGGGTGATAGATAAGCATCAGACTTTGTAGTGAATAGTTAATTTTGGTCGTCTCCCATTGTAGAGTCATCGTCATCAAACTTTCTAAAGAAGTAATTTCAAGGGTTGCAGCCCAATGTCAAATATGCAGATTTGAGTCATAATATTCTTTAATAACTGAAAACATGTCATTTAAAGTGTGAACAGAAAGGGAATTCCAATTGTATTATATTTAATTCCTTCATACCCTATTTCTTAGTCATTCCTTTCCATCATTTTGCCCGAGAAAAAAAACGAGTGTACCAGTGTCAAAAACTGTCACGCTCGTTGCCGATACAGCTAACGGTGGCACGGTGTGTAATGAGGGACTGTCGTTGGAGCGCTGAGGGGAGACAGTGGTGACACACCAGCGTGGGAAACTCATCTAAATCACATTACCAAACCCTGCCCTGAAGGCTCGCTTGGCTGGCAGATTAGCCTCCATGGGCTGTGACTGTTGCTGCTGCTTTTTTTCTCTGAATTCTCTGCTTTGTGTAGGCTGACGGGTAATAAACATTGTAATCAGGCCCAATACTGTGAATGGCTTAACTAGAAACATGACACCAAGGGCAGAAGGATTGCCGGGAAGAAATACAACAGCATAAAGATGATATCTAATAGGTTTGTGGGGGAAAAGTATGAATCACACTGTACTTTGTGCAACTGATTAAACCATATTACCACATTCATTACAATGAGTGAATGAGGATGCATAACGTGCGGAAGGTGTAGGTGGGTGTGTGAATGTAAATAGGTGCTTTTCGGGACAAAAGGTGATTGGTTAACTGGCTGCTGGCACCTGCAGACGATTGGCTGCTTACTGATAACAACAGACTACATAAGGAGTCAAGATGGTGCTGTACCTGCAGGGCGCTAAGCTTACCTCGTCTCCTTCCAACCAGCTACACTTGTTCTTATCACAGCTGTCATTTGTAAGATGTACTAGTGGTAGGCTGCCATTTTTGTGAATCTTGTTTAAGTGATCATTTATTTCACAGTACATATGTAATACAATGGCTCTCTAAATTTACACATGTTCAGCATTATCTCCATCACTGTAACATCATAGTTATATGATAGTGATGATAGAAACTAGTTTCTCTCTTTAAAAAAAAAGAAAACAGACATACACTTAACCAATCTTCATCATTCTTTCTCAGTCTTTAACTACTGTTAATAAAACTCAATACTTCCTGGAACTCTTTCCCACTAAAAGATGTTATACAGAAACATTCTCTGTCCGACCCTTCCTTTTCAGTTTGCATGAAAAGCAAACAGCAGCAGTGAATCATCATGGCAAACGCAGCAGATCAGTACAACAGGGAGAGTTCTTACTAAATGATGAAATATAAAACAGGGTCAATTTGGGGAAAAAGGGAACAGTCTGTCTCAAATAAAGGCTCGGTTCTGTATTCAGTTGAGGTAAATACTATTAACCATTATAAGATCAATTACTTTGATTTTCAAATGCATTGATGGTATCTTCTTGTCACATTAGTAAGTTTATCAGAAAATGTAAGATCATCAAACGCAGTGTATTTCTATTTTCTACAGTGCAGTGACTGTCTTGTTGCAGACATTTAAAAAAGAGGTGGTATTATGCTAATTTTCAGCTTCAAAATCTAATTTAGGGGTTGTACTAGAACAGGTTTACATGGTTTAATTTAAAAAAAAAAAAAACACCAAATTTTTGTCATACTGCACATTGCTGCAGCTCCTGTTTTCACCCTGTGTGTTGAAGGCTTTGTTTTAGCTATGGAGTGATACATCTTGCCTCTACATGATCTTTTTTGGGAGTTCCTAGTGAAGCACTACTAGCCAATCAGAAGCAGAGAAGGGCGGGTCGTGAGAAGCCGGTAAACATGCCTTCGGTTCAGCTGTATATCCCCCAAACAGCGAACTTCCGCAATATTATGTAGCTGCAGTACCGGAGGCTGCAGTTTCAGGACCGCAGCAATCCTGGGACCGCAGTTCTAGGACCGTAGTTCTTTAGCAACAGCGTCATCTAGTGGAGTGGTGGTGGTAATGCACAGCAACACGAAGGAGATTAACCCTGTCTGCTAGCACAGCTGTTTCAAAGTTAACAAGGGGCCTAGAAATGCAGTTCCAATCCTAGGATTGCGGTCCTGAAACTGCAGCCTCCAGTACTGCAGCTACATACTACTCAACTTCCGGTCTCCCCAATAGACAAGCAAAATCCAAGATGAGATCTCATAGTTGTTTCCTTCTTTTCTCCTAGATACAAATGAGCTGCTTTTAATACCAAGGTGAGGCCAAAGGCCTTTTCTCCCACTTCTCAAATTCATCTCAGGAGAAACAACTAAGTCTCCTGAACATTGGACCATGAGATCAGAGAACGAGCTCAAAGAAAACTCATCTATGATGCCTGGGATCTCATGATTCTTCTCAAATATGTCTCAGTTTTCTCATATTGGCCTCAGGAGCAAATAACTCATCTCTGTCTTACTCTGATCAAAAGATGAGATCTCTACAGTATCTTAAATAAGTATAATTTCAGTCTCCAGAATGTGGATCAGAAAAAAAATCTCCAAGATATTTCTCAGTTTTGTCTTAGTGACCCCACTTAGGGGTTATTTATTCAAGTACTTTACTTACGTCAAATGTTGAGGTTGAGTATTTTCTTTTAATGGGTGTTTGTACTTTTACTCCCCTTAATTTCAAATCCTTTGTCACGGATGTCGCTGTCATCTCTGTATTTCCACATTCTGTCTCACTTATACCAAGTAGGCTGTGTGACCCTGTGGTGAAGAGCGGTCTACCTGTGGAATGAAGACTTGGTTTGTTATTTTCACAGCACCGTCATCCACCCTCCTTTTGTTTGTTTGTTACCTGCCTGCACCTCTGGTTACCTATAAAAGTTATCTTTTTAAGAACAACTCCAGTTTATGCCTATATGTTTATGGCCCCCACACCCCTAGACAACAGGGGGTCGTAACACCTTATTGTATTGTTAATTATCTGTTACAAGTTAACTGAGAAAATTAAAATACATTTTGACATGAAAATAATGCACTTTCAAATGTCATGTTTTCCCATTTGTTAAGGTAGTCATAGCCAGCATTACTGGAACACCCAGTACATCTCTAAACATGATGATCAGAGATGAATTCATTAAGGACCGAATGCATGCAAGAACTGAGATACAACAGGTATCTGTAATATAGAATAAGCACTTTTACTATTGATACTTAAGTACATTCACTATGGAATACTTTTATACCTTTTACTTGAGTAGAATTTTAAGGACTTTCATTGTGGAAATGGTATTTCTCCTCTTTTAAGTAAAGGAAAATTGTACTCTGTACAATTGTACTGTTAATTTTAGCCGGATGGCACAGCGGCAGTGTTGTTGCCCTTTGAACAGCAGGAGTGAGGTTCCAGCTCAGGGCAAGCCTCCAGCACGGTTCTCCAAGCATAGACAGTAATGTAATACAATCAAGCTCACAAATATCTCCCCAGTGCTCCCAACTGCTTTTCAGGAGCAATAAGCAAGACATTAATGAACTCAAAAAGATACAATGATGAGATCTCATCTGTTACTTCCATTTATCCTATTGTAATCTCAATTCAGTATCCATTTGTCTTACCCAAGTCTCAAAACCGCAATCTGTCTTAATCTCATCCTTTTCTCCTAAGGGTTTTTAGGAGCAACAATTCAGATTGGTGTGATCTCAAAAAGATAACCTATTGAGATCTTAGTGTTTTCTCAAGAGTTAACAAAAAGACTATTCTGAGCAAATGATTTTTCCTCTGGGACAGGCTGAGGCCATTCCGGAAGACCAAAAACCTGCAATTCGTCGAGTGGCCACTTGAGGCTGGCTCCAAAAGGGAGTCAATCTCCATTGACCCCATGTTACATAGCACAACTTTACAGCAGAATAAAACATGTTTACAGCCTGGTACAAAAGATGGCATATAGCTAATTTTGGCCTTCGTGACGACAACTGTGAGGTGGGGTGAATGTTTTTTACAACTTACCTGTTTAAATTATATTAAGCCTTGAAGTTCTGCATTATTAGGTGCGTGGTTGCTTTGATTGACAGGCCGCTGTCACTCCTAGCCGATACTAAGTTAACAGGAGTTTGTGTGTTCTAACCATAGACTGTATATGGTTCTAACCGCAGCTTTTAAGGAGTCAAAGACAAGTCAGCAAGAAGAGAGAGTCCAAAATGTATCAGATTAACCTTAGTGTTAGACATTAGGGTGATAATGCTTGGAAGAATAGCGTCTGTGTGAAGTTGTAAAGTTGTAAATTAAAGGCTCAGCCAAACCTCTCAGCTCTGTTAGCTGACGTGATGTTAACGGTAAATTATACTAACGGTCAATGTTAGATTTGGCTTCAAACTGTAATGGAGTCACTGTTCAGTTAGATACTAGTCAGATACTATTATAAGTGGCTGCACCTGAACCGGAGGGACACAAAGGATTTAAAGGCAGAGAGCCGAGTGGGGAGCGGTTGCAGAGTTCTGCCTGCTCGCCGAGGAGAGCTGTGCACCTCCAAGTGTAATGTTTAAAAACGATAACGTTATACTATTCTTTGTGAGGTTCATCAGTGTGGATGATTGATTCGAAGTACATACAGAAGGACGTTTAGAGTCATCAGTAAGTTATTACACTTAGTAGATGTAGCATTTAAACAATCTGAGGTGATAACTGCGTTTGATCAGCGACGTTTGTGATTATGAGCTTAAGAGGTGGATGCGTAATTTGGCAGAACAGATGTTGTAGGCTACCTGCAGAGATTTGCATCCGCGTGTCAGCATATAATGAGCGTTATGCCTGGGCTGTAACTAGGGCGATGGTTTAGTTAAGGTGAGAAATTAGGTGTGTGGGAGCCGCCTCTGAGTTTGTTTGGTGGATTAGAATTTGCCAAAAAAGGTATTACAGTTCAGTAAGAAATATAAAATAAGATAGTTACACTCACCTAAAGGATTATTAGGAACACCTGTTCAATTTCTCATTAATGCAATTATCTAATCAACCAATCACATGGCAGTTGCTTCAATGCATTTAGGGGTGTGGTCCTGGTCAAGACAATCTCCTGAACTCCAAACTGAATGTCAGAATGGGAAAGAAAGGTGATTTAAGCAATTTTGAGCGTGGGATGGTTGTTGGTGCCAGACGGGACAGTCTGAGTATTTCATAATCTGCTCAGTTACTGGGATTTTCACGCAACCATTTCTAGGGTTTACAAAGAATGGTGTGAAAAGGGAAAAACATCCAGTATGCGGCAGTCAGATAGATAGAATGATAGAAGAGCAACTTTGACTGGAATAACCACTCGTTACAACCGAGGTATGCAGCAAAGCATTTGTGAAGCCACAACACGCACAACCTTGAGGCGGATGGGCTACAACAGCAGAAGACCCCACCGGGTACCACTCATCTCCACTAC